>NC_142156.1:19613653-19763807 GCF_024610735.1 Ursus americanus | reverse complement strand
TTCAGTTGCCTGAGCAAAAGGCAACTTGAGAACAAGGAACAAATGACCAGTAGAGTAGTCCCACCGAGGGGCTAAATCCCCCTGTCCACATGTCCACACATCTGCCCTTCTTGGTTCCACCGGTCTTCAAGTCAAGGGCTTACAAGTCATCAGGCCTTAACCACACATTTAACTCTTTTCTTCATTTAACGTTAAAAGACATTGGGTGATCAAGTGATACACTGATCTTGAGTTCATTGACAAGTCCTTGGTCTTAAAAGAAGAAGAAAAAGTACCATTGTACCAACAGGCCACATGTTAGTGAGACAAAACAAACTCACCGCTCTGGATTCGTGAGGACAAGACCGTTAAAAACTCTTGAGAGATCCCGAAGGTTAAAGATGTAATGGAACTTGGATGGGGTGGGAGGCAGGTCCTGCACAATGGTTTTATAAAGTGCCAACGTACAGAAAGTCAGCTTGTCGCTCACAGCCATGATGCTTTCATGAAACACCTAAAAAGTGAAAAGACCCCCGAAGGGTCTCTCAGTGGATGAATGGATAAGCCACTGTGGTCAATCCATACAGCGGCATAGTATTTGGCCGTATCGAGAGGCAAAGTATTAGCACACACGCTGCCACATGGATGAACCTTGAAAAGGTGAGGCTAAGGAAAGAAGCCAGTCACAGAAGGCCACAGAGTGCATGATTCCATTTATATGAAACGTCCAGAAGAGGGAAATCCACAGAGACAAAATGCAGATTAGCAATCGCCAGGGGCCAAAGGATGGGATAACGTGACTGCTTTGGGGCAACAAAAATATTCTGGAATCAGGCAGTGGTGATAGTTGTACAACACTGTGAATATACTCAACGTCAATAAACCGTGTGCTTCAAAAAAAATGGTTAAAAAAACTACTCCTAAACCATGTGTATTTTACCATAATTTTTAAAAAGGAGATAAATCGGGGCGCCTGGCGGCTCAGTTGGTTGAGCATCTGACTCTTGATTTCGACTCAGGTCATGATCTCAGGGTCATGAAATTGAGCCCCACGCCAGGCTCTGTGCTGAGCATGGAGCCTGCTTAAGATTCTCTCTCTGCCCCCCTCCCCCCCTCCTACCCCCTCTCATTCTTCTCTCGCACTCTTAAAAAAAAAAAAGTTCCTTTCTAAAAGAAAAAAGAGATAAGAAAAAAAATAATAAGGCCAAAGAAACTTATCATCTGATCTGCTTTGGCTCCCTAGATTTTCACATTAACCGACAAATCAACCTCACAGTTTTGAAAGTGAACTGCTTAAGGCAGGGCTTGAACATGCCAGGTGCCCACAGTTCCTACTGCTCACACCTCGCCCTTCCACGCCTTTACCTTTCCTGCCCCCGAAGATTTTGTGTGCACAGGCTTCACTAGAGGAGGGAAATGCCAGGACCGGAAGGTCATCATTTAAATGCCTGGGTTCCGTTTTGCGGAGGGAGGCGGCCAAGTTAAATCATCATCATGAGAGCAGCAACTAGTATCCCGTGAGTACCTGCTACGTGCTAGACACTGTGACACACATTTCACATTTCACATTTTTCTCCTTTCCTTCTCCCGGAAACTCAGGGAGGTGGATACCATCATTACCCCTGTTCCAGATGAGAACCGGGTCTAGGAGAGCTCAAGGAACTTGCCAAGGGAGCAGAATGGGGTCTGACTCCAGGTCCTGGTCCCCTAGTTGAGTCACTGCAGCAGCTCAATGTGACACATGTAACTCAGGGCCACAACACAACTTCTGTGGACCCAAGACACTCTTGCCTTCTGGGCCTCTTCCTCCATAAAAATATATTACTTTGTCTTTTATGACTGCACTGGCATAAAGATGAATATAATCCAGGCTAGACTATATTCATTTTTCTTCTTCTGGTTTTGAAAGAAATCAGAACATTTTCAGGGACTCCCAACCAGGATCATGGGCCCTGTGCCTGCTCTGCCTAACGTCTAAGTCAACCACGCCTACACTGCTCCCCAACGTGAGCCCCTCCAGTTTAGACTGCTAATTGAAAGCAAGTTACCGAGGTATGGCCTTTCAGGATAGAGGAGTAAATTAAATGCAGAGACTCCTCTGAAGGAAATGGTACGTTGAAGACGTTGAACAGCGAAATAAATCTCGGATCAACTTCATTGCGGCCTCCTCCAGCTTTTCCCATCGCAGCGATAAAGCCAAGGTCCCGAATGCTTTTACAGTTCAGCTCCTTTCCACGGTCATATAAGTAGCCTTTTTCCAACAGCAGTTTCAGCAAGGCGATCGGCTGCTGCGTGCCATATTCATCCACCTTGATTGTGTTTTTAAAGAAAAGAGATAACGGGAGTGTCAGAAAGCAGAACTCAGGGATGGGGGTGCCTGGGTGGCACAGCGGTTAAGCGTCTGCCTTCGGCTCAGGGCGTGATCCCGGCGTTCTGGGGTCGAGCCCCACGTCAGGCTCCTCCGCTATGAGCCTGCTTCTTCCTCTCCCACTTCCCCTGCTTGTGTTCCCTCTCTTGCTGGCTGTCTCTATCTCTGTCAAATAAATAAATAAAAATCTTTAAAAAAAAAAAAAAAAGAACTCAGGGATGCCTTGGCTGACCATCTCAACTCATGCTTGTCTCTTCTCTTACTCTCTCTGAGCACTCTGGTTTTAGCTCCACAGGGCTTCACAAGGTTTGCGACTACATACTCATTTGTCATTTTTTAAAATCTGTATCCCTCACTGGACCATACGCTTCAGGAGGGCAGGGACTCCTTATGTTTTGTTCATCACTGCCCAGCACTGGACCCATAAGATGTGCCAATGAATTACGTGTTAATTGGATGGATGCGGATAAAAGGGTGTGTGGGAGCGTGCATGGATGAACGGATGCGCAAATGGACGAGTGTGCGGACGGATGGACGGATAGATAAAAGGGTGTGTGGGAGCGTGCATGGAGGGATGCAGACATGGATGCGTGTACAGATGCACAAACAGATGTATATGTGAGTGTGTGGATAGACGGTGGATGGACGGATGGATCCTGGCTTTGCAAACAGACTATATGGAAGATAGATGTTCAGAGGAAAAAACGTGGTTCTGCAGGAATTACACAAATCTAAATTTCAGTACTAAGAAAACCTCACACCTCTCAGGCTCTGGCGCCAGAAACACACTCCTCATGCATGCTAAAGTTTCCCTTCCTTGGTAAATACAGAGGAATCCTCGGGAAGTGTCTGCCCTATGCTTCCCAAGTATATGGGACTGAGAACAATATTATCATCCAAGCTCAGTGGGAAATCTCTCACTCAAACACATGCTGTAAAGAGCTCGGAGGCTGCCTGCTGCCTGCTTTACTCCTTTAAGAAAGCAAGGAAAGCCATCAGTAGGGAAAAGTCCCTCCGGGTAAGAAGAGCATTCCAGGAACACTGTCTCCTAACCTGGCTCCCCATAGCCAGCACCCCGCAGGTGTTATGCGGAAGGAAGACTGTGTTCTCACACTCAGAGAGCCCTTACACGTACACAGCAACACAAACCACGCACAGGCCGTGGCCGCGGCTCCCTGCTCCGTAACCTAACGCTACCTTTGGCATATTCATGTCATCCATGAACACCTGGAGGCGTTTTCCCATGGGTGGGCCGTATGTGTCTTTGGTTCGTTTTTCCACATTTGCTTCCAAATTTCTTTGGATATCCATCGATGTGGTGCGGGAGGAGAAGTTGACCATTAACACAATCTGGAACAGAGAGGGATCATTCCAGAAGGCGTTCGTTTCCTCACAGTACCAGCGGGAAATGCTGGACTGTGAGCTACCATCAGTTTTGCAAATTCACTGGTATCTGAATTTTTTTTTTTTAATAACCTCTCCCTTTGGCAGGTGATACGAGGCGATAGTAAGTTGCTGCATGTGGGCCTTGGGCACGATGGAGACTGGGTGGGGGCTTAATTCTGCCCAGTTCTGGCTAGGGGACCTTCAAAAAGAGGTTTAACCTTTTAGAGCCTCATTTTTTCTCATCTGTAAGACGATTTTAATTACATCTGCTTGGACTACTTCCTAGGGTGATTTTATCGCAGGAGATGAAATCCAGAGGGGTTTGCGATAGGACAAGGTAATATTCAAGCATAAGGCCCCTGGGTCCCTGTGTGGAGAGCACAGCCTCACGCACAGGACGTGCCCAGGGCCTCTCACTGTGCTACTTAGAGCAGTTAGTGAGAGTTCATTGGTCCATGGTTCTCACACTTCATTATGTCCCCGAGTCACCTGGAGGGCTTGGTGGCACGCAGCCCCCAGGGCCCCGTCCTCAGAGTTTCCAATTCAATAGGTCTAGGGCCATGTAAGCAAGTTTTCAGACAATACTCGTGGCCTAGGCGCCACCCTTTGAGAACCACTGCCGTAGAGCCCACTGCCCTCTAAGGGTCCCACGGGTGCGGGGACACAGGAGCTGAACGTGGCGAAGGCGAACGTGCATCTTGTTGTAACGAATGTGCTCAGATGTGCCTGTTGGGCCGGGACGCATGGGCCGCTGAGAACCAGGGGAAGGGCATTGTGGTGGGGGTTTCTGAACGCCGCTGCTGTTTGCCTGACTCCACAAACATGCATGTCCCTCTGGCTGGAAACCTCCCTTCAGTGCCCTCCACGATGACATCCTGAAAGCTAAATATACCGTGTTTTCATGCACCGGTGTGTGAGTGCGCTGGAGCACTCACGGGCAGGCAGCCCGGTCCTGCCCACCTCGCTCATGTGACGCGGACTGCACAAAGCCCACCTGACCACTCCCTGCCCCGGAGGGCCCCCTGGTTTCCCGGGAACAAGCCTAAGGAAGAGAGTCGGGGAGGAAAGCCGCGGGAAACTTTGCTCCCCTCGGAGGTTCCAGAAGGCCAAGACAGGAGGTGGAAACTGAAATGATGAGTGGGTATTAACAAAAACATAGCACTGAGTCAGTGAGTGGATTTGGGGCAAGTACCTAGGAGCTGGGTATCCTGAGACTCACCAGGCAGCTTCTGGGAGAAGAGAGAGTCTTTCCTCAGTTATTAAAACACTAAATAAAAATTGTTTGAAGCCGCGGCGGCTGAAATGAGCAGGCGGCCCACGTAGGGCAACTCTGAGTCTAGGAAAGAGAACCGGTGCCCTCGTTCCTAACGCCTGGCGCCCTGACACACGCCGCCCTGCCATGTTTCAGGGGTTCAGTTTCCAGTCTGTGTCCCCCACTACTGAGTCCCTCCAGATCTGACTGCATGTTGGCTGTTGTCTGCCACTGTGGCACCCGGCCAGCTCAGGGTCCGACACACGTCAGACCCTCCCGCATTTAACACAGGGCTGGAGGAAGGCAAAATGGCAGAACGGTGATGAGTAATGCGACAGCCAGCCTCTAAGATGACCCCCGCTCACCCTCACCTCCAGCTCGTCACCTGCGTAGCCGCCCCCCCTCCATCAGAGTGATTCACGGTGGTCTCTGCGTGACCCACAGAAGGTGGCAGAAGTGAAGGTAGCTGATTTCCTAGGTCATCAGAGGCAGTGTAGCATCTGATGCCATGTCTGTCTTGGACATTCGCTCTGGCAGAAGCCAGCGGCCCCATCGAGAGGCCACCCAGGAGCCCTTGGAGAGGTCCATGCAGTCGGGAACTGAGGCCTGCCATCTTGGAAGAGGGTCTGCCAGCCCCGGTCAGGCCTTCAGATGACTACAGCCCTGGCCAACTGCTGGCCAGTGATCTCAGCAGAGAGCCTGAGCTCGAACCACCCAGCAGAGCCACTCGCAGACTCCCACCCTGCAGAAGTGGTGAGATACGAGCTGCTCAGTGTCGGGCTGGTTTGTTATGCAGTTGTAGGGAAGGAATGAGTACAATGACTTACGTTGATCTCTTCATTCAGATTTTTGAGGAAGTTCTGGGCAGTGGCTGTCTTGGAGGTGCCAGATTCACCGACCAAAAGAACAGGCTGCTTGATCTTGACCATTTGTTCCAGCATCCACGTAGTGCGCGTTGTATCCACTGTATGAACTAAGCATCAAGAAACGCCAGAGGGTGAGTGGGTGGCAACGTGGAGCCTCACGGAATCCCACATTTCTCGTAAAAAATACCAGTGAAAACCCAAGATGTGACCTTGAAAACGCAGGGGTGGGTGCAATCTGTTCAGGAGAAAATCCTTACCCCAACCATTATTTTTAATAGCTTTACAGGATGTAACTTACACACCGTGAAGTTCACCCATTTTAAGGGTTTAGTTTGGTGAGCTGGACACATTTCTAAGCTGTGGAATCACTGCCACAGGCCAGAGTTAGAACATCCAAACCATTTTTAATATCTGGTTCTGCTTTATATTTGGGATACTAAAAACTCAGTTTCTCTCTCTGAAGGGTCTGGTCTCCTGACCAACGACTTCCTCCGAAGAAACAATGAAACCATGAAGCCGCGTCTGGCTCATTCCTGCCCGGGTCGATTTCAATCCTGCCTGGTTCCTGAGCAAATGGGTACGTCTCACTGTATCAGCCACTACCACCTAAATAGCCAGAGGGGCACATTCCAAACACAGCTAGACACAGAAACGTCCACGGCACGCAGCCCCGCCTCGTTCCTCCTCCTCTCGTGCTCTGTTCCTTCCCGTGGCCAGCCAGCACTCCAGGCACCGAGGGGAGGCGGAGCGCCCATCCTGTCACCACCCCACGTGTCAGGTGACCGCTGAGAGTCACAGACATCTGCAGGTGCTGCGAGCCCTGGCTCAGAAAGGGAATGGGAAGCGCCGCCTCTGGCCAGGCCCCTGGCTCGCTCTTTCTGGTTTCTCCGAATCTGCACACTGGTTAGGCCTCGGGGGAGCCACGGAGGCCACCGGATCTGTTCTACTCCCTCACAGAACGAGAGCCCTGCGCTGTTAAACCAAGAACAAGGGGGGGCTTCTCACTTACCCAGGATGTCGATAAATTTCCTCTCCGGGCTGTGAACGTAGTCAGGAACTAACTGGTTCCATGGTATCCACTTCTTCCGCGTGGAATCAAAATGAAAGTCATACAAGGTGGGGAGGTGACCTGCAGGGAATGACGGCCTGACCTCACTCTGCTCAGAGACGCGGAGCCGCAGAACCAGCTGTAGCGCACGCTTGAGATGGACAAACGCTCCTTGGTAACGGAGTACTTGGAAGCAACGCTCCCGTCCACTGGGCAGACAGACGCCGAGTCCCTTCCCTGGGACTAGGAGAGACAGGCACACAGGCCTGGCCCCGGGGCTTTCAGGTGTTAGTGGGCCGGGAGGGGGCGTGCTACGTCCTGCTACAGGGCAAGCACAGGTCCGCGGGCATCCCGTGAGGGCGTCTAACCAGGATGGGGCAGGGGAGAGGTCTGAGAAGCACCGGGTGCCACAGGGAGTGTGGGGCGCCCCAGACCTCCTCTGAACACACACCCCTTTGTCCCTGAACCCCAATCACAAGGGTGCTCCGCAAACTCAGCGCTAAGGAAAAGCTCCTTCACGCACCTCTTCCTGGACAGACTGCCACCCATAGGCCCCAGCAATGCCAACTTTCACAGCTAGCACTGGAAAGCAGCTTTCCCAAGGGAAATGCATCCAATCTGAGACCTGAAAAGTGGGCAGTCCTGAGCCAAGAGCACGGGGGCCACCGGGAGGCTCTGTCAGAGGAAGAAGCACAGAGGGGGCAGGCGAGGTCAAGCTAGAAAGGCCGCGGGGCTGTTGTGTGAAGAGCCGGACGGACCATTCCAGGTGCTGGTTCTCCACCCCGTAGGTACTGGGGAGCCACTGACATTAGCCTCCAGGGGCAGACGTGGTCAGATCTGCATATGCAACAACCGGCATGACTTAGAGGAGAAGGCACCTGGAGGAGGGGAGGGGAGGCTGGGAGATGTGTTGGTGAGGCTCCTGCCTTGCCCAGGGCAGAGGTGACAGGCATAGGTCATGAGAGATGGCAGGGGTGACAGACGGAAATGACAGGTTGGGGGGGAGAAAGTGTCAAGGTCACCAGTATGCAAGGCAGACAGACAGGTGACTGATAGAAAGATGATGATGACAGATAGACAGATTTCAACAGAACTGAGCCAGAGAACCAGGAGAAGGCGAAGGGAAGGAGACCGGCAGTCAGATGCTGTGAGCACGTGGCCAGCGCTCCGCGAGGACAGGAACCATAAAAGGAGGCTGGAGGACCGAATCCCGATGTGAGGAAGGCGTCGAGAAAGGAGACGGGGCAGGACTGGCCAGGAGGACAAAGGAAGAACATCTCGAGAGGGCGGGGCATGGTCAGGCGCACCAGATGCTGCGGCAAGGGCAGGACAGCGAGGACAAGAAGGCCCGTGGGCCCCGGCGGAGAGGGCAGGGGGCACGCTCGCTGGGAGCACCTTCCAGCTGTGGGGTGAGGAGGTGGGTGTTGTGGGTTGAGAAGCGAGTGGGGTGAGAGGACAGAGCTCACAGCCAGCCTTTCAAGAATGCATGGCCTTAAAAAGAAAAAGGTGGAGAGACATCTCTAGAAGGAGACGGGATTAGGAAGGTGTCACCTGGGCAGGTCCAGGAGCGGCTGGGATGGGGTCAGTAGGGGAGAGACGGGAGAGACAGCTCAAGAAGAGCCCAGCAAGGAAGCGGGCCCCTGAGCGGCAGGCAGACAGGCCCCAAAGCACAGGGCAGCCCCGGTGGTCCTTCCCGAGCAGGGAGACGGAGAGCAGGCCAGAACAAGTCTGTGGGCAGGAAAACCCAATCTGACGCCTTCTATTTTTCCTGTCAAAGCAAGAAGAATGACCTTCTGCAGAGCAAGAGGAGAGGGTCAGGTGGAGGTCTGGGGAGAAGAAAGGGACGCTGCCCTTGAGGACGGGAGCGCTCAAGGCCAACACTCCAGTTAGAGGCAGCAGTCTGAATTTGCCGTTTTCTCAGGGTCACTCAGCCCTGGAGAGGCGCAGAAGACAGACTCAGGGCTCCTCAGGGATTTAAGAAAGGACAACAGGGCAAGGGAGCCGGGGGTTGGGGCAAGAGAGGGTGAGTGATGTGAAGAGGAAAGCAAGGAGCACGGGGCTGGGCTACAGAGGGGACAAGAAGAGAGGTGGGTGGCAGTCCCCATGAGGCTGGGATGGGCAGGTATGGCTGGAGTCACAGAGGCCGGTATACATTGATGACACAGAGAACAGCGCCGGGGGTTAGGAGCTAGCGTGAGGTCAGGGGACCCGTTATGGGGCGGAGTGCAGAAGGCATCTGGAAATGAGGTGTCCACAGGGCCACTCAAGTCCCCAAAACGAGAGCACACTAGGCGCCCCGAGTGAGGGGGTCACTGATGATGGCCACACAAAGCCGGCGTGGCACGGGCAGTGGGGAAGCACTCACCCAGAGGAGGCTTGCCGTGCTGGAAAAGGATGAGCGAACTGCCACCCGAGACAGCGGCACTTGAAAAACATCTTTTCTTTGCACCGTGCTCTCCACTAGAAGGACCCGAGACTCTGCTACTTTACGCTTTCAAAAGAACACCCAGGTAATGAGGATAGAACACGACCTGGAGAGATGCCTACATGCCCAGGCATATTCAAATATCATTAGGACATGGACAAAGACAGATCCTAGGGTTACGTATAGTTCTTTAAAAAGGCACATTTTCACCAAATACAGTTCCTGGAGCGTGAACATCTTTTCACACACAAACTTCAAACCTTAATATGATGACCTCCCAAGAATGACCTACCGATCCACACCTGAAAAATTTTTAAAACCTTAAACAGAGGGAAGGAAGCAAGTGCCTAAGCTTGGGGGGGAAGTTTGCACTCAAGAAAAGCCACTGGGGCTTTGGCTCTCACAGTTCACGCATCGCAACTTCTGAGGGTGCACCAGGGGCTCCGGCCACAGCACGGTTGTCTACAGAAGCAAACAAGCCGCAAAACCCACAGGGGCGAACACGTGGAAAAACAAGGTCGCTTTCTCTAAAAACCTCCCCAAAAGCATTCCGAGCAGGAACACAGGTTACACTCAGTTCGTACCTGGCAATTCCCCGGGGTTGGCCCATTCCCCTTCTGTATCGGCAGAAGGCAAAGAAGCAAGGCGTTTAATACTTTCATCAAATTTAATCCTTCCATCCTCGAGCAGGGAAGCGCCCAGAGAACAGTAGAGAGCCTCTAAGAAATAGCACTCCAGCAGGTCGGGGTCCTCTATTTCTCCTTCTAGTAGTGCATCCAACATCTTGGTTAACTGGGTTACCTGGAGCACAGGAAAATCCCCGATCAGCCCACATATTCCACCCCCCCCCAACCCCAAGGTCAGTTCTGGTCCTAAATCTTGGGATCCCAGGTTCCAGAGTGACGGGAACTGATGACCCACCATATTGGTTCGGTCAGATGGAACGTGGCATCTTGTCCCACACGGGGTTACTGAAGGAAGTGCTGTGTCTTGTCAGTAACCTGCAATGTGACAGTTCACCCCTCTGCCACCTTGGACTGTGGGTCCGCCTTCCGGGAAGAAGTTCTCTTTGCTAATGGAGATAGTTTCTTACCATATTTAGGTCTGTCTGAGGGACTATTGTCTTCAGCTTCTCGCCTTGTCTTCCATCCACTATCCCTTCCACTATCACGTCGATGAGGTAGGGCACGTATTTCTCAAACAGAGTCTCTAAATTGCCATTCTCTGCCTAAAAAGAGAATTCCAATGCATTTTCAAGGACTCCTTTCTTTCAGTGGAGGTTGAGTGGAAAGCTTATCTTGGCAAGAGGGATGAGAAAGGTCTTCTGATGAGTGAGAGACTTGGCGTGTGAGTAAACCCAGTAATAGCGCCTTAGATTTGTAGCCAGGTTGTCCTCTAGAGCACGCCTTCATCACGAAGCATTCGTTTCACTGCCTCAGGGTCTACCCCACCACCGGGAAGGGAGGGAGGACAGCAGATCCCATTTGATAGAAATGGCGCTGATTATCTTCAAGTTCAAGTTACATGGCCACAGTCATCCTGCAAGGAGTGCAAGGCCGTGGAAGGCGCCTCTCCCTATCAAGGCATTAAGGACCACCAGAGATGGCATGAGCCCTTAGACAACCCTCTCTCCCTTACAACAATGCCTCCCATGGTCCTATCATGTTCCCTCTTCTCTTCTCTGGTGTCATTACGTCCTGGTTTCCAATTCACTATCAGCCTAGTGGTCCTGCTAGTGATACACCCAAACCACCCATGTCACTTTGAGAAGATAGTCATGCTGTCCTGGGCATGGTCAAACCTTCATGTGTGTGTGGGCCTCACAACCCCCACATGACTGTCAAACCTATCTCTGCACTTTTTTAAAAAATATTTTATTTATTTTTTTGAGAGAGAGAAAGAGCGACAGCCCTAGCGGGGGTGGGACAGAGGGAGAAGCAGACTCCCCGCTGAGCAGGGAGCCCAATGTGGGACTTGATCCCAGGACTCTGAGATCATGACCTGAGCCAAAGGCAGATACTTAACCAACTGAGCCATCCAGGCACCCACTCTGTACTTTCTAATGAAGCCTTTTGTTACAGCAATACACACTTCAACAGCCACGTGACACATGACAGGGTTTGAGGTGAACTAAAACCATCAAACTCAATTACGTGACAAGCTAGGTCCTTCACACACGGCATTCATCCAAAACCTGGGCCCCTCTAGGGACAAGTTTCTCAACAGCTGGGCCCGGCTGGACCAGGATTTGCTAACTACAGCCCACAAGCCAAAACTGGCCCACCACCTATTTATGTAAATAAAGTTTTATGGGTACATAGATATGCCCATTCACATACATGGGCTGCTTTCATGCCAGAGTGGCATAGTTGAGTAGTTGCAAAAGAAACCATATGGCCCACAAACCTTAAAATATTTACTCTCTATCGCTTTACAGAAAAAATTGTCAATTTGATCTAAACTATTCAAAATCATTACCCATCCCACCAGCTATGGAATTATCTGGAAATCTAGTAAGTGTGTCTTCCATGTTTTCATCCTATTTATTGATAATATTAAGTGCTTAAGATCATAGGCAGATCAAGGTCAAGGTCATGGTCTTAACTACAAAACACATCCTTCTGGATTATGTTTATCCAACTAGCCACCAGCACTAATAACTTTTAAGTTCGTTTTAGAAATAATTTTCACCTTGTTTTGTATTTCATTAACCCATTTTTTCCAAAATGGTTGATATTTCAAGTTTTTAGGATCCACATAAACCATTCCACATCGAGACACAGTTGCAGGAGAGGCATACTGTAAATCTCCAACCTGGAGAAATAAAGAAAATCAGGCATGTCTACAACTACAAACAACGGTTCCGCATGTTTAAAAGCCTTTGCTTTATGCAAAGTTGTTACAACTGCAGAAAACCCGTGTCAAACCCAGATTAACATGGCTTTCATGAGTCTTCTAACTGAGCGCTTAGGCTTATCATGGGAAGATTATACATTTCTGATGTAGCATCTTTTTAAGTTTTCTTTTACTATAAATTAATGTGAAAATTAATATACTTTAGAATACCTGACAAAAAAGTTATCCAAAATCCCAACACGAAGAAACAAACATTGTATTGGAGTGTTTTCCTCTCAGTCTTTTTTCTTCATTTTTTTTAAAACGTAGTTGAGATTGGATAGTGTAAAACTTAATATGTATGCATCCAAACCAGCAATATTAACACTTATCTCTCTATGAAAAGATACAGTTCAGTCAGCCAATAAGATAATGATATGCAGAAATATTCATGCATCAACAAATTTTGCAGGCCAAGTTAAAAACAGCATTGACATGAAGCCATATCGAAAGCAAGTCTCAGGGCCACCGCTGTGAAACAGATTCTAAAGATGTGATAGGAAGTTTGAAACAACGAATGAAGAAAAGGCAAAAGGCAAATAGTGTGAGAGAAAAAAGGCAACTATAAACTCCAGGTCAAAAAAAAAAAAAGGCTCTAAAAGAAAGTAAACATAATAACAGTATACTAGTTGGCTCTACAGTGAATATTTCCATATTCATAATAATGCAAATACTGTTTACTGATTTAACTGATTTAGCAATGTAGTATTCTGAGGAGGGGATGACCTAGTGGTGTGAGAGACAAACTCTCACTTTCATAGCAGTCATAGTATAGATATTATGTAAACTGACTAAAGGAAAGGAACAGCATGCTAAGTGTGTTATTTACAGACACTAGGATAATGACCAGAAGAAATAACACAAGAGTGAAAAGCAGTTACCTCTGGGATTCGATGAAGAGGGATAAGAGAAGTACGTGGAGTACTGAGTTGTACTCATCATAAAAACTCCTTGCACTGTTTGGGTTTTCTTTAGTCATCTATATTTATCACCAATCGAAGGAATATTTAAACTTTTAATTAAAAGAAAGATATTAAAAATAATTTTTCATCACTACTTGCCTCAAAGAGCAGAGCACAGTGTGCTTGAAGCCGAATGCGCTCACCGTTGGCCAACGTCAACAGCTTGTTGTCATCCATCACCGAGTTCATGTTCTCCACCCACAGGGCATCTACATCACCATCAAATAAAATATACCTGCAGCAAAGGAAAGTAAGCCAAGATTTCATATGGAACCTCCCCAATTTGTGTTGATTATTTTTCCCGGGATTTTGTCCCCAGGACCTGTGACAGAGCACCCAACTTGGTTCAGACGTTTGACCCATAAAATCAAATGGGGAAAAAACAAAAAAACAAAAAAACAAAAAAAAACCCGACATAAAAACCGAGTCCAGGCCCCTGTGTGGTTTGTTTGGTTGAGCGCCCAATTCTTGGTTTCTGCTCAGGTTATGACCTCATGGGCTTGGTGCTCCGTGGGGTATATGCTTGGGGATTCTCCCTCAAATAAATAACCTTAAAAAAACTGAGTCAGTCAGCAACACTGAAGAATTAAGAAACTTCACACACAAGTCTGGATGTCTGGCTTCTCTTGCAAACTGGAGGGCTGACAACACAGACCTGCACCCGTGCATGGG
The DNA here is from genome assembly GCF_024610735.1 of Ursus americanus. Lineage (NCBI taxonomy): Eukaryota > Metazoa > Chordata > Mammalia > Carnivora > Ursidae > Ursus > Ursus americanus. The sequence goes on along the minus strand of NC_142156.1, from coordinate 19,749,954 downwards.
AACAATCTGCTGGAACTCAGTGGCAGTTGTCCGTGGAGATGGACAGTACCACGGTCTCATTCTTTTCTTAGAACTGAGACTGAATATCAATGGTTATTTATCATGGGTTTCAACACTGAGTTTTCTCATGGTAAGGTTAAGAGAAAAGGGAGGTGTTTCATATACCCGTGTGCAATGGGTTGAATGGTGGCCCCCAAAAATATGCCCATCCAGAACTCATGACTGTGACCTCATTTGGGGGGAAAAACGGGGGGTCTTTGCTAATGTAATTAAGGATCTCAAGATGACAGCATCTTGGATTATCCAGGTGGGCCCTTCTCCAATGACAAGTACCCTGACAGAGAGGAGAGTATCCTCACAGTTGAGGAGACAGAGAGAACACGAAGAGAACTAAGATCCCGCCTGGCGCTTTGTGAACAGGGCCCTTGACATCTAAGTCTGTGGGCATCCACGCATGAAACTATAATACCGTTCCTTGTCTTTTTTATCCAGAACATCCAGATAATTAACATGAACTAACCCAGGCTCTCTCCTAATCACTAAGGTACTCACTTCCGCTCCTTCTTATCCGTTGGTCTGTTGATCTCCCTGAAGATGTTTGACAGCACCCCGTCTGTCCAGTCTCGGGTAGTGGGGTCCAGGATGCCGTAGAGCTCTATGACACTCACGGCTTTGGGATTCAGGACGTACAACTTTGTCAGCAGCCCAAGCCTAAATCAAAGGAGAGGCTTCAGCTGTGGTCCAGGTGGCCTAAACACAGCAGGAAAACGTTCTGGGCCACCTATGTGGGCATTTGATGTTTAGGACCCAATCCAGAATTTATTTTTTTTATAATAATTTTTTATTATGTTAGTCACCATATAGTACATCCCTAGTTTTTGACGTAAAGTTCCATGATTCATTACTTGTGTATAACACCCAGTGCACCATGCAATACGTGCCCTCCTTAATACCCACCACCAGCCTATCCCAGTCCCCCACCCCCCTCCCCTCTGAAGCCCTCAGTTTGTTTCCCAGAGTCCATAGTCTCTCGTGGTTCATTCCCCCTTCTGATTACCCCCAATCCAGAATTTAAAATGCAATCCACACATCTGAAACTAATGATGTAGTATATGTTGGCTAATCGAAAAATAAAATAAAATAAATAAAATAAATAAAATAAAATAAAATAAAATAAAATACAACCCAACTCAACCCACGCAAACCCTCCCCTAGGCTTCCCACTTACTATTAATGGCTTACACTAAATGCAAGGGAACCATGTTTCACTGAAAATGTGGCCCCAGCGCAAGTGAGGTCTGAACTGAAAACACAGCTTTGCCTTTTGAGGGCATTGAGAAGCTAAGTTACATATTCATGCCTATGACAATTTACATAAATATTTCATAATTAGTGTATAGGAGATAACAGTCATCCAGGACAATGTAACACACCCTTGGACTACTAATCTTCAATCCCGCATATTTACAGAATATCTGCTCTGTGTTGCTGACTTTATAAATTGTGTAGACAGAGCATTTGCCACCCTAATGCCTGTAAATTCCCGTAACACTATGGGATTAATTCATCTACAGAAAACCAGACTTCCCACAAACAGTAGCTCATAATTAAATAAGTAAATAAAAAAAATGGTGGCACGCATATACACACGTGTATATGATGGCTCTATCAATCACCTAACAATGAACTAATTAAAGAATAAAAGGCAGGGGTGCCTGGGTGGCTCAGTTGGTTAAGCATCTGCTTTGGCTCAGGTCATGATCTCAGGGTCCTGGGATCGAGCCCCGCATCAGGCTCCCTGCTCAGCGGGGAGCCTGCTTCTCCCTCTGCTTCCGTCTCTTTCATGAATAAATAAATAAAATCTTTATTAAAAAAGAATAAAAGGCATTATCACTATGGCACAACCCATTTAAAATCAGTAAGCCACTGTCCTCTGGTTTTCTCATAAGAAACATAGGAAGAGGGGCGCCTGGGTGGCACAGCGGTTAAGCGTCTGCCTTCGGCTCAGGGCGTGATCCCGGTGTTATGGGATCGAGCCCCACGTCAGGCTCCTCCGCTATGAGCCTGCTTCTTCCTCTCCCGCTCCCCCTGCTTGTGTTCCCTCTCTCGCTGGCTGTCTCTCTGTCAAATAAATAAATAAAATCTTTAAAAAAAAAATTAAAAAAAAAAATTTAAAAAAAAGAAACATAGGAAGAAATAAGAAAAAGCTGACAGTCACTTTCTCAGTCGCTTTTACAGACTATCTAGAAATGTTAGAGTCACAAAGATGATAAGGCTTGGTTCAGATTTTTGCTGGAATACGAGCAGACAGTGAAGTCTTTCTGGAACCTAGTTCTTGCTTAAGAGAAAAGTGAGAAGTCAGAAAACCCATCTCAGCATAAGGATAGGCTCCACAATTCACTACAGGTCTTCAGAATATTCCGTATTAGGAGTGCGAGGTCCCCTTCCCTGGGAGCAGCAGCACTCCCGCTGGGCTGGGGATAACAAGACCTTTGGAGGGACGACACTGTTTTCAGCCACTCTGACAGCACAGCAGTGCGGCACAGTGCGCAGCGTCCTGACTCTGAAGGAGCAACCTGAACACCAGAGATACAATTTAATTTTCAAAATGTCCTTATAAGGCTGTTTGTGAATCACCCCTCTCACAGATAAACCTAGTCACAGTCTGATGCACAAAAGGGTCGCTGTTTGCCTTCTAAAATAGCAAATCAGCAATGGCACAAGTAGAGAGGCTCGGAGTCTAACATGGTGTTTAGGACACCGATGTGTTCAGATTTCAGTATTCAGGACTGAATAGTGACCCTGTGTGATGGGTTCCCCCCTTCCCTCTCTTTGTATTGTGTGCGACTCTGAGGATGATTGGGTCATGAAAATAATTGGTGGCCATGTGTCTAATGTATTAAAAATGTTTTGTGTTCCTTTCTAACTCTAACAGGATTACACCCTGGATTGAAAACATCTTCTTTGTGGTAGCTCTAGGTAGTTGCAAACATGAATGAACTTTTTGCATTCATAATTTAAAAAAAAAATGCAGTGCTTGGGGCACGTGGGTGGCTCAGTTGGGTAACCATCTGACTTGATTTCAGCCCAGGTCATGATCTCAGGTTGTGAGATCAAGTCCCATGTCAGGGTTCACACTCACCATGAGTCTGCTTGAGTTTCTGTCTCTCCCTCTCCTTCTGCCCCTCCCCCAACTCACTCTAAATAAATAAATAAATAAATAAATAAAATCTTAAAAAAAAAAAAAAAGCAGTGTTTTAAGACAAATTTAACCCCCCAGGAATTGAGAAAGCAAAGTAGGACTAGGTAATACCACCACCAACCTGACCAGGAAACCACCCTGGCAACCAGGCCTCCCATCAGGGTCATACTCACTTGGTCTGGGCCTGACACAGAGTGTTAATGACCACGGACTTGCCCCCTCCGGTAGGCCCCACCACCATGGTTGTGTGGCGGGTTAACATGGTCTCGAACATCTGGACCACTTTATCCACCTGTGGGGCAAACATTGGCAGCTGGGGTAAACACATCGGTTTTTTTTTTTTAAACAGCTTTGTTGATCTATAATTCACATACCATCCAATTCACCCATTTGAGGTGTGCAGTTCAGTGGGATTCATACGTGCAGCGTTGCCACGTTCAGTTTCAGAACATTTTCATCACCCGTTCCCCGCCCCCAAGACTCGCATTCCCGTGTCTCTCTTCCCAGCCCCGCCCCCAGTCATGTCTCCGCGGACCTGCCCATTCTCCATCCATAAATGGAATGACGTAAGTGGACCCACACAGTATACGCAGGCCTTTGTGTCTGGCTACTCTCCTTCACATGTTCTCGGGGTTCATCCACCCTGTGGCGTGGGTCAGGACTGACTTCTTGTTTGTGGCCGAATACTATTCCGTTGTGTGGCTAGATCACACCCAGGTTATTCATCCGTGGATGAACATTTGCATTGTTTCTATGTTTGGGCTCTTACGAAGAATGGTGCTACAAACACTTGTGAACAAGTTCCTGCATGGACATATGTTCTCGTTTTCCCTGGGCAGGTACATGGGAGTGGAATTCCGGGGCATATGCTAACTCTGTGATTAGCGTCTTGGGGCAACGCCAGACTATTTTTCCACAGCTGCTGCACCATTTTACGTTCCCTTCCTAAACCACCACCTCCAGAGGCAAACGCCACGGTCAAGAACGGTGCAGAGAGCTTGCTCACCTGTGACTGGTGCCTGCTGCCCCAGCCCGAGGCCTCCAGGGAGCCTGATGTCCCAAGACAGCCCGGCCAGAGGCAGCCACTCTGGTCCTGCAGCCTTAGGCATTTATATCCTCAGGAGAACACTCTGGCAATAACTGACGACGTACTGACAACATCCACAACCCTACAGACCTCGGACGATCAAAAGCCTATCAGTAACATCTAATTTAATTGTTCTTATAAGTGCGACTCTGGAAAAAGGAAAAGGTGGGGTGGGGCGAGAACATGAGATGGTGGGACCCCAAAACAAAATAGTTCAGTTATCACATTATACCCAAAACAACTGGAGGGTGGTATGTACACAGCGTGGAATAGGACTCGGCCTTAAAAAGGTGATCCTGACACCGGCTACAGCATGGATGAACCACGAAAACACGCTGAGTGAAGTAAGCCAGGCACAAAAGGACAAATGCTGCAAGATGCCACTTACATGAGGTCCCCAGAGGAGTCAGATTCATAGAGACAGAAAGCAGAAGGGGGGTTGTCAGGTGGGTGCCAGGAGCTGGGAAGGGGGATGGGGAGTTGTTGGTTAATGGGGACAGAGTGTCAGTTTTGCAAGATGGAAAAGCTCTGGGATCTGTCTCACAGCAATATGAACATAACACCGCTAAGCTGTCCAAAAAATGGGTAAGATGGAAATATCTGTTATGTGTACTTTACCGCAATAAAAAAAAAAAGGCAGGGAAAAATGGTTAAGATGGTAAATGTTAGGTGTGTTTTACCACATTTAATTTTTTTCAAGGAAGGGGCCCACACGAAGCCTGTGGGCTCATTTGCACACCACCGTACCTGGACAGGTAAGACGATGTAGCCGTTCTCCGCCAGCACCTGCTCCACAGCGTCGTTAAAATCAGGGTAGCGGACGCGCGGGCAGTCTAGTCCGGGAAACAGGTCGGAAATCAAACCAAGGAAAAGAGGGACGTCCTCAAATACGAACTTGGGCAGATTCATGTCTCGAAGGGCCCTCATCAGCACCACATCCTGGACGGGACGGAACAGACATCTTCAAAGATATTTCCACAGGACCCAGGGACTAGTCTGGAAATCCTCTTATGAAATATACAATGAAATTTCATATAAAATATAAGACATACAGCATTGCAAGTACAGTCTCTAGAGAAACGTGGGCATCTCTGCCCACAGAGCAGCCCTGGCTGAAGAGTCTGCTTTGGAGTAAGTCCTGTCCTTTTATTGCAAAGCAGGAAAAACCCAAAACTTATGCTCATGTCTTCTTGAGAATGAGGTTTATCCCCACCCCTCCATCTCACCATCCTGTAATGATGGACTGACTATTACCACTGAGGCATCAGAAACTTTGGTGCTGTGAAGACCTTCAACTTGATCTATGGTCATTAGTCAAATTAGAAAAAAATATATAATAGTAATAATAATAATAATAAATAAGCGACCTAATTAAGGTCAGCAACCAAATGAAGTAACAGCGAAGACTAAAACTTTCCAATGGGGGCCATACTGCAGCCCATCATCTCATCCCAGCGTTTGTTTGGTGCGCGTGAACCCGACGAAGCCCCGGAAGACGCCTGCGTGCACGGTTCCCTACCTCTCTAAGATCAGGAGAGCCTCTCTTCAGCTCTCCGGCCATTACCAACACGGACTTCAGGGCTCTCAGTCCAAAATCATAGTGATGTTGCTTGGAGAGTTGCTCCCGGGCCAGCTTATAAAGGACGGTCATCTTTTTGGCCAGGGTCTTTTGTGATCAAAGACAATGAAAAGCAAAGAAAGAAAATGACCTGAAAGCAGCAAGACATCATTCTACAAAGAAAGTGGACACAGTGTTCAGACGGAACCACTCTATGAGCAAGCCGACCTTGCCTCCAAGAGCAACACCAGCATGGGGCCTTCGTTTTCAACGATGACAAATGAGGAACTAACTTCAAAGAAGGTCAGTCTTACCAAACTCTGAGGACTGTCTTTGAAAGCTGAGGAAGATCTTCACTGGCTTAAAGAATAGAACCCATCCAACTTTTTAAATCCTAGCAATCATGCTCTGAAGATGTGTTTTCTGTTTATTTGGACCTGAACATATTATTAAATCTTCTCCTGGGGGCGCCTGGGTGGCTCAGTCGGTGAAGCGTCTGCCTTCAGCTCAGGTCATGACTTCAGGGTCCAAGGATCAAGGCCCACGTCAGGTTCCCTGCTCAGCAGAGAATCTCTCCCTCTGCACTTCCCTCACAACTCATGCTTGCATGTGCGCTTGCTCTCTCTTGCTAATAAATAAATAAATAAAATCTTTCAAAAAAAAAAAAAAACTTCTCCTGTAACTCGTTTTTCAAGATGAGTCAGCCACTCATAGATGACTGATGTAGCCGCTGGTGTAGGCTATTACGAGGACTCAAAGCCTGCTGCTCCCTAGGGAGGGTGTGGGGACTAAGAACCGAAATCCCAATACTCCTGTTCAAAATCTGGACAACATGCGAGCAGGAAGAGCCTTTTAAAAAAAAATTACAGAAAAGAAACCTCACAACCCTGTGTTGAAAGTATTCCCTATTTTGTACATTTTTCAGAACCTCCTGGGAAAATACAGGTGCATACTTTTTTATACATATTTTAAAAGGTGATAAAGGAGATAGGGTGTGTGTGTGTTTCAAAGCCACATATTCTCACGGTATGAGGCTAAGTGAAAGAAGCCCATCAAAGAGGGTTATATACGTATGATTCCATGTGACCGACTGTCACAACAGAGAATGGCAGGTGGTTGCCAGGAGTGAGGGCCGGGTGGAGGGTGTGCTACCAGGGGATGACAGGGAGGACTTTCTTTGTGGTGATGGCCCAGTTCTCTATCCTGACTGTGGCTCTGGTTACACCACACACGCGACAGAATGTTCTAGAACTCTCCATGAGAGAAAGAGAGAGAGAATATGAATGAATGAATGAATGAATGAATGAATGAATGAATGAATGAAACCCGATGGAATCCAGATAAAGCTTGTACCTGGGCTAATAGCACTGTGCCCTCGTCATTCTGACAACCTGCCTTGGGGGGGGGGTGTGTAAGATGTCATCACTGGGGGAAGCTGGGGGAGGGGCATGAGGAACTCTATACTATTGTTGCCACTTCTTGTGAGTTAAATTACTCAGAAATGAGATTTACAATTTTAAAAAGAGGAAGGAGGAAGAGACAGACAAAGCAAAAAAAATTTTAAGCTACACACAATGCAAACTGCCAAATGCCCGTCGGAGAGGAGAGCGGAGCCAGGGCAGAGATCTGGGATGGCCGGGCGGGGCACTAACGAGGCCTCACCTTGGCCCAAAGGAAGCCCTCCGAGAAGAGCATGATCTCGCAGATCTGCTGCAGGTCGGGCACGATCACCACCACGGGCCTGAAGAGGGCCTTCACCGACTCGGGCAGCTCCGTGCGGCCCGCGTAGCCTGGGTTCATGGTGATGAAGATGCCCATTCTCGAGTCCAGGGAGATCTCCTGCCCTTCAAACTGGAGGAGGACGGGAAATAAAGGGGGTTACGAGGCCAGCAGGCCCCCCACCAAGGGGGCTGGGAGAGTCATGGGGCTGCCTGTCTTCATGGCTCTAAGGCGGAGGCCACACTTTGACTCCATTTCCCGGCATTAAACGTGGAGTCCTCACGCTTATGACCGAGTGTTCTAGGCAGCAAGCCTTGCTCTCCCACCCCATGACCCGACTCTGATCTGAATCCAGGGTCTGCACACGCGAGAAGGGGCTGATGCTGGGACGAGTGCAGCCTGGGGGTGATGAGAGGTGCTGTGTCAGCCCCAACAGGTTCCCTAACCTGAGTCTGTTTCCTTTTCTGCAAGGTTGTGGCGCCTGCATGAGGTGATCGCTCTGTGCTCAGCACCCAGCCCGCAGCTCCGCGCAAAGTGGATTATCACTCATGCTGCTTGTCTCAACCCCCATTCCAACTCCACCCCCGTCCCGCCGCCTGCACAGAAACCCACCCCAGCATCCTTCCAGAAACCAGCCTCTGTTCCTCCACATGCCTCAGGGACCAACAAACTACAGAAATCTCTATATTTTGAGGGTTTTTTTTTTTTTAAGATATTTTATTTGAGAGAGAGAGAGAGCACGCACATGAGCGGTGGGGAGGGGCAGAGGGAGAAGCAGACTCCCCGCTGAGCAGGGAGCCCAAGGCAGGGCTCGATCCCAGGACCCTAGGATCATGACCTGAGCCGAAAGCAGTGGTCTAACCTACTGAGCCACCCAGACGCCCCTATATTCTGAGTTTCTTTAGCCTATGGTCCAGTGTCACCTGTCTCAACTTTTGTCTCTAAGATTTCACTATTTTCTTTCTTTCACTGGTCCACGAGATAGACAAAGATAGAAAACTGTATTTTTACGAGGCACACACTGCCTCGGTGACAAGAGGGCCGCCCAGCAGGTAGCTACGGCTCCCCGAGGAAGGAGGCCACTATCCTGTCTCCCAAGCCCACACGGAGACCACCCTCACCCACTCCCTGATATACATGTGGGGCCCCGACTGCCTTCTGGAGACGATGGACTGGCCTGCTCTTAAAAACACAGCTTCTGGAAACCTGAATGCATTACAGGTTAAATTTCCCTCCTTCAGGGGCACCTGGGTGGCTCAGTTGGTGAAGCGTCTGCCTTCGGCTCAGGTCATGATTCCGGGGTCCTGGGATCGAGTCCCGCATCAGTCTCCCTGCTCAGCAGAGAGCCTACTCCCTCTCCCTCTCCCTCTGCTGCTCCCCTTGCTTGTGCTCTCTGTGTCAAATAAATAAATAAAATCTTTAAAAAAATTATCTGGGAAACTAATTAAATAAACTCATTCTTAAAAAAAAAAAAATTTCCCTCCCTCAGGAACAGTAAGCTCAGCCCTAAAATATTTCGGAAGAACCAATTAAGAGAAAATACATCCAAAGCCTTCATGGGAATCCTGAAAATGTTTAACAGGATTGAGTTTACATATCTCTTGACAGTGAGCTGCACTGAGGTCTGGGAGCAAAGCAGGAGGACACGAGGGCCAGGAGGTACCTGCAAGGGAATCCTCACCAGCCCAAGCCAAACCTGTGCCCTGAACTTCTCAACGAGGCTCTGTAGGGCCTTGGAGGATATATAGTTCTCAGGCACAAAGGAAGGACGATTTCAGGCACACAGGGACACGTGTGGTGTGACAGAGCCTGGTGTGTCTGCAGGGTGAGTGGCATGGGGTTGACAGAACGCAGGGCACACGGGGTCACAGGGTCATAGGGGGAGCAGCGGAGCATGTTAGCATCCCAGGGGGACCCTTTCGTCAGAGAACCCACCTCTGGGCTATCTAAATTATGTCCTAAGATCGTGTTTCTCCAAACTCTGATGCAGCCTCATCAGCTGTAACTTAGTAGAGACTTACTAACTCTGGTCTACACATACATCCTTGGGTGCCAGAGGTCGGGGAATGCTCAAAAATTTTCAAATCTGCCTTTTCGTTTTGATAACAACCTTAAAAATCCTGCTCGTTTTAATCCCCTAACTTGACGAGGTAGGAGGGCAAAATTTTGTGTTTCTGTGATAATGTCTATTGAAAGACATTTTGATCGAATGGACCATTAAACTTAAAGCCTGCTTTTTTTCCCCTCAAACTTGGCAAGTGACCAAGAATATTTTCCGTTGACGGGGGCCCCGCCCATCACTCACAGGAGAACACTGCCTTACCGTCCATACCACTACTTCTACAGCGCAATCCGGGCCGCTTTCCAGAACAGTGCATTCCCTAATTCTCAAAGACGCTGCTAATTTGGGGGAAACCCAACCATCTCAATTTGAAAGTGAAAATCTGTCGAATCCTCATCTGATGTTTCGAAAGCCACCCGGCATGCAGCCTGGAGAACGTGACCGCGGCGGCCGCACACTCACACGCACCTGGAACGTGGTGAGCTGATGGATCAGAGCGTTTCGGATCGTCTGAATCTGAGAGGAGATGACTGACAGTACAGACGCGTCGATTCGATTAAACTCGTCAAAGCAGCCCCAAGCCCCACACTGGGCGAGGCCAGAGAAAATCTTCCCGATGGCCTAGTGTGAAGGGGGGGGGGGAGAAAAAGAAAAAAAAAAAGCACACGGGCAATTTTTATCTTTCAGATCGCATGCGATACCTTTACAGATAGATAACCTAAATCAGAGCAGTGCACATCGGGCTGGCAGAGAGCCAGCCGGCCAGCCGCCCCACTGATGGATCTTTCCGGCAAGACTTCCAGGACCCTCATGGGCCAGCTCTCCCATTCACGGGACTTTACAAATTAAGGATTTTCATGGAAAACTCCAGAGTTCTGGCTTCTCTTGAAATACTGGAAAATCTAGCAGCACCGGGTCCATTTCCCCAGAGCGGTAACGACTAACCACAGCTGGAGAGTGGCGCCCCCTGGGGCCGCGGCCCTCGCCTCACTCTACCTCTGCACCAGCGGCTCTGCGGGGTTCCCGTGGCCGACGTTTGCTCCCCGTGCTATCAAAGCAGACATGTGTATGTTCTGAGACTGAGGGCGGAAGATTTTTTCTGCTCTAGTCTTCCAGCTGCCTCCATGGCTTTTCATGGAAGGGTGTGGGGTGCAATGCCTTCCTCCCACGTCCCGCGCTCAGCTCTCCCCATACCTTGTAGTCCATGCCTTCCCCGCAGTTGGTCACAACACAGAGCAAGCCCAGGGCTTTGGCCAGATCCTTGGTGGTCTCAGTCTTGCCAGTACCTGCCGGGCCAGCAGGGGCCCCTCCCAGATACATGGACAGTGCCTGTCGATGAGCCAAACGCAAAACCTCTGTTGTCTGCTTCACACGGGGAAACGGGTGCCATTTCCCAAAGCACTGCGACAACATATGTGCAACATACGTGTGCCAATGGACACATTCACGCTCACCTTTCCTGATAGTCCCTGTGTTTCACATTTCTGTGTTTTTCCATTGACCTCTACTGGCCGCTCCCACATCATGATGTAGGGACCAACGTACCAAGGACTGACATGCGGGAACGAGCGCCTACCCTGAGGACGAGGCCCCCATAGTGCCCAGAGTTGAGGCCCGTGCACACACGTACATCTGTGCCGGGAAGGATTAGTCCTCCCCAAGGAAAGGGCTGGCCCTTTGTCTCCAAATTCTAGGATTTGACCTCAAAGCCTGTGGAGTGTCCTGAGAACTGTGACTTTGGGCCACACGGTATCAGCTTGACTTCTGGAGGGGCTGGAAACCACAGTCAGCCAGACAAGCAGTCAGTCATCTCTTACAGACCAGTCCCCAGTTGAAAGCTTAGACACCACGCATCCCTGGCGAGCTTCCCTGGATGGCAGTACGCCCGCGGCCACACGGACTTGCTGCAGGACAGAATGCTGTCTGCACAACGACACCGCGACAGGGAAGTGCAGCTCCCAGCCTGGTCTCTCCCGGCCCCCGGCCCCGGCCATCTCCCACTGCGGTTTCGATCTGTATCCCTTTGCTATAATAAACCACAACTAGGACTGCAATGGCTTTTCTGAGTTCTGTGAGCCCTTTCTGCAAATTATTAAACCTGAGGGTGGTTTTAGGGGCTGCCTGAACCGGCAACAGCCCAACCCCAAAAGGTGGCTAGAAGGTCACGTTCCAAGTTCAAACTTGTTTATAGATTTTGAACAGTGATGTCCTTTGCTATCGCACTGGTTTCCGGGGGCTGCTCTCGCAAATTACCACCATGTGGGGGGGGGGGGGCTTAAAACAACAGAAATGTATTTGTTCCCAGCACGAAAGTCCAGGAGTCTGAAATCGAGGTGTTGGCAGAGCCACACTCCCTCCAAAGCTTCTGGGGTTCTTTGCTCTGGCGGCTGCAAGCTTTCCTTGGCTTGTGGCCACCTCACTCCAATCCCTGCCTCTAACATCCTAAGAGGAAATGTCTTCTCACAAGGACACCAGTCATCGGATTTAGGGCCCTCATCCAGGAGGTTCCCAATCCTTCCCTAATTAAATCGACCAAGACCCTATTTCCAAAGGTCACATTGTGAGGTTCCGAGTGGACATGAATTGGGAGGGACGGACACGGGTCAACCCAGAACGGTGTCTGCAGTCGCCCCAATCACGCTTCAAGAACAACCCATAACTACAGGCAGCTGCTGACGGCGCAGTCCGGGTGGCCAATCACCTGCGTGAGGGTCAGGTAAATCCGGTCGGTGAGCGGCGTGATGACCAGCCTCCCATTCAGACCCATGTACTCGTAGCCGTAGCTGAAGGTGCCTGTGCACTGACGGATGTTCAGCTCGTCCGGCTCCCGGTCCCAGTAGAACCGCAGCTGACTTTCCCACTCAAACTCCCGGGCCTCGAGAATGCTGGAAAGGGAGAGGAGGGAGAGGAGGCCGGAGAAACAGCAGGGCCAAGCCTGGTGGAGGACGCACTGTGACATGCCGGGGCCCCCGGAGGTCCCTACCTGCCTCTTATGAAAGAATCGACTATATCTCTGGCATGCACGTCGATGATGAGGACCGTGTTGTATTTCTTTCTGTCGTTCTTGCTCAAGGGCGTGGTGATCCGAGTGACCAACTCATCGATCTGCTGGTGCATTTTCTTGCCGTAGTCCTTCATGGCCTGCTTCTCCCCTTCCTGTACTTTGTGGAAGACATCCTCCACCTCCCAGGTCCACCACACCTGGCAGGCGGCCAGCACCACCATCCCTTGGTACAGGAGCATCCAGTCGACTCTAAAGGAAGAAGCACGCCTGTTCAAGACCTTTTCCCAGGGACCGGCACCGGATAACAGTCCCCACAAGAATGTAATTCCTTGGTCTGGAACGGGGGAGCCAGAGTAAGGGCTCTGGTAAGTAAATGACGTAACTCCTCCGGCTGGATAGGAAAACACCAGGCCAACCCCATGTGCACACGAGAAAGTTAGAGGTGATGAAGTAGAAAGACGCTAGATCCCTTTTAAAATACGCCTGGACAGGTTTGCAGAGGGACTTAACATTATGGGCATATGATAAGAATTTCTACATTTTTAAATTCCAACAAAAAATTTAATCATCTCTGACCACCCCACCCCTTTGCCCAGTTATAGCCTCCTGCAGGTTGCTCACTCTTCTTTTCTCTCCCATGCACACCTGTCCAAAGTTATACACACATATGGGGAGCCGGCCTGTGGCAGCTGCTCCCCCAAAAATGGCACCAGACAATACAGGGTACTCTGCACCTCGCTTGTCCCATTTCAGAATTCTGAGCCAAGCCTCCAGGTCAGCAGATATAGTCTCACCCGATCTTTATAAAAGCTGCGTGATTTTCCGGGGCTTGAGAGTGCTGCAGTGCACTCAAACATTACCTTACTGATGTCTAGGCAGGGTGCTTCCTGTTCCTTCACCAACACAAGTAAGACTGCAATAAACATCCGTCTACACCATCTGGTGATGTCTGGAGACATTTTCCGTTGTCACGACTTGGGGGGGAGGGGTGTTACTGGCATCTGACAGATGGCAGGGGCTGCAGATGGTACCAACCACCCTATGAGACACCAGTGTCTCCCATAGCAGAGCATTCTCCAGCCCCAGACATCAGTAGTGCTGAGGTGGACAACCGTGTTCTACGTCTAACCTGACGAGTCAGAGCTGCTTCCAGGCTTACAGAACAGAATCCCAAAAGCAAAACAACCAGGCCAAAGTACAGTGCACTCTTTGGGTAGTTTGTTTTAATAGAAATGGTCAAATTACTTTTAAAGGTTGTAGCTATCCTTACCCCACTGACAATGCCTAGCACTGCCCTTCTCACCACATACTCTTCAGCACTAGGTATTATCACTATTTTGATTTTTTGCCAATCTGAATGGCAGAAAAATAGTATCTCATTCTATGCTAATTTGCAGATCCCCGATGACTAACAACAGCTCTCCTCTTTTCATATGTTTATTAGCTGCTTGGATCTCCCTTACAGAGATACTAATTTCCAAAACTGGTAAGTGCCTTGAAATATATTTAGGGCAATTTTTTTTTTCTAAATCATACTTTAAAAATAATGGACCCAGAGCTAGAAGGTCCAATCCAGGAAAAGTGACTGTGAATTACTAGTCATTACCATGATGACATCCAACGAATGGAAAAATAAATTTAAAAGAATATTTAAAACAATGAAAACATTGGGCTTTGCCATCTTGTTTTAAAGTTGTCTGGCACCTCTAAAACCTCAATAGTATTTGTAGTTACGATCCCTACACACTAGAGAGAGGTAACGAAGGTGATGAAGGGCCTAGGAAGTCAGAAATCGGGTGGGGGGGGGGCAGAAGCAAACTTGACCAGAAAAAATAAAGTAACTCTGGGCAGAGCTAAGAGGAACATGACGGTGTTTGGCAAATCCCAGGACACTGTTTTCTGGGGCTGCATACCCCTGAGCCTGTCTTCTCAGTGATGCCAAAACATGTCTGTTCAAACAAACCAGTATGTTCAACTACTCGCTCCTGTCATTAGAAACAACAGCTCCAGTGTGAGGCGGAGGGGCATTTGGGGAGGAGAGGGGTGGGCGCAGACACTTCGGGGTGCCGTCCTTTACTCCATCTCCCACCAACCACACCCTGTGACACACAGCAACGCCCTGGCAAAGTGGTAGTGATGAGGTAGCTGAGACTAACATCGGTGTAAAATCCATCTGATCTGCGAGCATTAAGGAGACTTCAAAATACTCAGTGATCACTACTTCCGGAGCTGGTGATCTGTCCAGTTCAGCTCTGTAAGAGCACCTAGCACAGTGATTAGCTCGGAGCAGGAGTCCAATAAATATTCGTTCAATCAGCGAATATAACTGATAACGTGCTAGAGCCACTTCCTACCAGTTCACGAGAGCTCGTTGTCAAATATTCCAGAATTTTGCAGGCTGCTGTTCAAACCACTGACCGTTATTCCACTTAGCTTTGAAATGATCCGTGGAGGGAGTGTTTACACCATGAGCATTGACGAATTCTCTAAATCAGAACGCCAGTTTACCAGCACACGCCTGAACAGATCTGTATGTACCTGATTACATAAGGATATAAACCCATTCTTACAGTACCTAAAAACAGAAGGATCATAACCATACAGGCATAACGCTATTCTCTAGGAAGTTACTTAACTAGATGTCTTCAGTGTGTAAAATCAACGGGATAGCATTCTTAAAATCATAATGGGGGTTTTCTGCGTACATAAAGGCCCCGCTGAATATATTCCCGGGAATCCCACCTAAATCTAAAAAACTCGTTATCCAAAGATGCTTCGTGTACTTTGCGCTCAACCGCACATTAAGGCCAGCCCTCCTCGCAGCGAGAAGCAGGCTCAGCTCAGCTTAGCGAGGCGCCTGGATGCTTCTCGGGCCACAAAAATCAAGGCGTGATTGAAATCGTTAAATATTTTAGAAAGGACTTTACTCCTTAACCCATACACGGATTAACGCTCCCGAACACCTGGATTCTGCTAGGTCACCGGTTCGCTCAGAATCCCCGGGGCAGGGGGGGCTTATAAAATACACAGATGGCCCCACCCCCCGAGTTTCTGATGGGGGAGATTTGGGGGAAGGCCCAGGCATTTGCATTTCTAACAAGCTCCCCCTGGGCCCTAATGCAGCTGGTCCAGATGTCACCACCCTTTGAGAAGTCCTGAACTAGGGGATCCTTTAAAGACAGACAATGCACAGGGCCAACTTAATGATTGCAAGGAAAGAAAACTTCATTGGGAATATCACTTGATCTACTCCAAGCCCTTAATATGAATCCATCCATTATGACTCTTCATATGATAACGTGACACGTGTTCCCAGTCGCGACCCTACCTGCTTTTGTCCTCACAGTATCTAAAAATAGCCTCCTTGGTGATCAGCCGGTTGGTCCTCCGCATTTCGTTCAACACCGCCGTCATCCAGTCCTCCACGCGCCCCTCGGCCCGGACGATCTTGCGGAACTCCATGACTTCTCCTTCTGCGGAGATCATGGCAGACACCAGCTTCTCTCCATTCTCCCCGTCGTGAAACCTTAGCAGAGCGATGTTGTCGTACATCTGCAATACAGTGGGACATCCGCCCTGCGACACGGACGCTGGGTGGCAGCGCCAGGGGCCGAGCGCTCGGTCACACGTGGGAGCCACCAGGACGCAAGCCCCGAACAGGGGCACGCGCCGGATGGTTGCGTCGACCCCGCACTGTACAAAGGTCCGTTCGGGGTTAAAAAGAAAGAAAGGAAAAGAAGACACGCTCCCTGCCCACACTTGGGGTTCTAGAGCATACGCGGGCGTAGAGAGGTATCTAGACAGAGGAGACGCAGAACGGCCTGGTGATTCCACACTGCGGGGCTGAGGAGTTCGACAGACGTGTGCTGGGACCCCCCGATGCCCCAACTGCGTGACCTGGGGCAAGCTGCTTCTCCTCTCTCGGCCCGGAATAGACATAATTATGGCACTTCCAAGATGAGGCTGGAAGGGTCAAATCAAACATGTGACAAAGGCCTCTGGCACATAAACCACTTGCCGTCTGTTGCCCATCATCGCTGATACTGATCAGAATGCTAAAAAGGAAAATGAGTCTTTTAGGACCCAGGATATAAGACAAGGCACTCTGCACGTCAGAGGAAGGGAAAGGCAACAGGCTTTAAAGGATAAAAACCAGAGGTTTGCAAAAGGAGGCTACCAGTAAATGAAATACTTCTAACACACACTTTTCTAATACAGTCAAGTATCTGTTTATGAAAGCAGAAACAAAATATAAAACTCCCCTTTGAGAAAGGAGCACATACGACCCAAGACATGAATTTTAGTTTAAGAAGGAAATCAGCATTAACTAAAGGGAAAGTATGGAGTTCTGTACTTGATCCCAAATGCTTGGCTTATTTGGAATAAAGGAATTATTCTGCAACACAGATTCAACACCGCAAATGGTTCTGCCCCCAGGGGGGGCACTAGGCAATGTCAGGAGACATTTTTGGTTGTCTTAACTGGAAAGCGATGCTCCTGGTTTCTAGTGGGTAGAGGCCAGGGATGCTGCTGAGCGTCCCACGGCGCACAGGACGCACGGCCCCCGGCCCCGACACACACGTGTACAGCCACAGAGCAAAGCATTATCCGGCCCAGCTACTGACCCTGCCTATGCTGGGGACCCCAGCCCTCAGCTGCTCCTAAATATAGAGCTTTGACCCACGGATTGAAGATTCGTTCGGGCCATGCTCTGGCCGTCTACCGCCAGAGACGGTACTGTCTGTTGTTTCCTGACGGTCAGTATTGTTCACGGATGCACATACGTTTATGTCCAAGTATGCAAAGCTGGAAGGAATCACAGCCAAGTCGTGATCGTGGCTGCCTCCCGAAAGGGGAGGGAGAGCCGTGATAGGGAGAGGGGGCAAAGACTGTGGCAACTTTACAGCTTTGTTTTAGAGAGAGAGAGAGAGGGAAAGAGAGGAAAGGGGGAGAGGGAGGGAGGGAGGGAGGGAGGGAGGGAGGGAGGGAGGGAGGGAGGGAGACAGCAAATAGGATTAACTGGTAAGAGGTTGGTTACTAGTCATTTCTGGGCGGTGGATAACGTTACTTAGCTGAGGTCACAAGGCGAGCACTAAGTGCTTTACAAATACAAGCTCATTTAATCTTAATAACTCCACGGAAGCAGGTAACTCCTGGTGTTATCCCCGTTTACAGATAAGAACCCAATGCCAAGGCACGCCTGGGGGGCTCAATCGGTTAAGCGGCTGCCTTCAGCTCAGGTCATGGGTCCTGGAATGGAGCCCCATGCCAGGCTCTCTGCTCAGTGGGCAGTCTGCTTCTCCTCCCTGTGTGTGCTGGCTCTCTCTCAAATTAATAAGATAGAAGAAAAGAGAAGAAAAAAAAGAAAAGGAGAAACCGATGCCCAGAGAGGTTAAGTACCTTGCCAAAAATCACACAGCAAATCTGTGCGGAGCCAAGATTTGAACCCAGGCAATCTGGCTCCAGAGTCCACATGCTGAAGCACCATCCTGTATCACCCTCTGCTTATTATATCAGTCTTTGTGTATTACTGGATTCCTTTTAGTTTCTCCAAAAAAATAACGTTTTGGGACTTTAGAAAAAGAGCAACAAACAGTGGAATCTTTGTACAGTTTCAGACTAAGTGGATTTCATCAGATTTATGTTTCCGATAAAAGCCCGGCAGTATTTCCCAGTGCCAAGCCCCGTGACAGAGCGTGGCAGCCGCTCCCGGGGGTGGGGGCGCGCGGGACCACAGGGGCCCACCTTGATCATGTGCTCCTGGACGCAGAGTGGGTCGCTGTTCCCCAGGATGCTGAGCAGCTCATCATCGGAAATGAAGAAGAACCTCGGGAAAGCGTTTCTCTTGGAGTCTAAGTAGTCGTTTAAGCTCTTCTGGCATTTCTCGAGGCCCTCGCTGATGTGCTGCAAGTCGGCCAGGCGGTTTGCGGCCTCGCAGCATCTCTTGATCACGGGGTCCTTTAAGGTCTCGCCCATGATCTGGACGAGGGCAAGAGGGGAGCCGTCAGGCCAGGGGAAGCACAAAACACGTACCCGAACCACAACCTTTTGGGGGCCAACGTGGCAGAAGGGTCCCTAGCACCTCCTAGCATACTATAAATTTACTTATTTCTGATGTTAATGTTTTCGGCCCTCCCACTAGAAGGTCAGCTGTGGGGGTAGGGATTTTTAATCCCTTTGGCTCACTGACGTGCCCGTGGGCCAACAACACTTTCTGCACGTGCGAGGCCCTCAGTCACCCTTCGCAGAATGAATGAAGCCACGAGTTCCACTTTGGGCCACATGGATGTCCTGGGACGGTCCCTCCAGCACTCTTCACGGTGGCACACGGAGGGGGTGGTGAGGGAAATATCCCCAACCTCCAACAATAGGAAACCGGGTCAATCGTTGGCTGAAAGTGATCGTTTCCATGTTTATTTATCAAAATACATGCCAAAGACATTAAATTTTTTTAAAGGATCACATTGGTAAGAATGATATTATTTTGTGGAATATTTATGTATAATACTTATTTACATGTTTATACAGGAATAAATTCTGGAAAGATAGATACTGACCCATCAAAATGGTTATCTTGGGTGTGGGAATATAGATACTTTTGTTGTTGTTTTTTAAATAGTTCCTCAGTTCTTCTATAATAAATAGTCATTGTGTGATTTTTTTTTAAGTTTTAGAAAAAAAGCTTATGCAAATGATTAAGGAAATATTATCAACTCTAATGGATAAAGGAGACCCAAATGCGAACCGGCCCCTCCTAGCTGGAGAGCGTGCAGCACCGCTGAGCAGCAAGGCCCCCCGGCTTCGAGGCCAGGCGGCTCTGGGTTAAGACCCTCGCCCCACTAATGGCGAGGGGCAGCGATGACAGGCACCACCTTTTCCCAGAAGGACTTTAAAATGGGCGATACTCCTTCACGGGCAATTTACTTTCCACCAGTCTCTCATGAGATATTCATCCTAAATGTGGAAAAGGCAGGAGGCACAAGCCTGCGGATTATTGATGAAAGCAAAGAATTCCTTGTGGAACAAGAGGTCTCGTTACAACAATCAACCAAAGCAACGTCGAGCCACTCACTGGAACGTTTTACAAAGATGTCAGAATCTTTTCTCAGTGTCATAACATGAAATACCTTTCTCATAATATTCAAAGAAAATTAGGGAGAGAAAATTATATAAAATATCGTTATCGCTGTGTGTTTAAACCCATATGCACAGGGAAAAAAAACGAAACAAATATACGTCATACTAAAGTGGTCACATCAAGGTGACGGAACTCTGGAAGATACATTTTTTTTCTACCTTCCTACATTTTCCAAGCTTTTTAAGTATTACTTTTATAATGAAAAATCAATATAAAAAAGCTGCAGTGCCATGTGCCAGTGGCTTGAAACCAAACAATTTTTTTACGGAACAAATGAAGGTCATATGTAATGATTTTAAACATTCAGAATTAGGGGCGCCTGGCTGGCTCGGCTGGAAGAGCGTGCAACTCTTGATCTCAGGGTCATGAGTTTGAACTCCACGTTGGGTGTAAAGATTACTTAAAAAGAAATAAGCTTAAAAAAAACACAGAAGCTACTTAATACACAAAATACTACTTATAGAAACATAAGTAAACGTATCTCAAGTCGCTGTCCTTTTAGGACTAAAACAGAAGCCAGGCACTTGCCCTCTTAAATATCCTGTCGATGTTGTCAAACTTCTTCGCTTCATCGGGAAGTTGTGACCTGATATCTCCACCGATAAAAATGCTTTCAAGATACATCCATTTTCTCTGAACCAGCATCCAAATCTGGAAATGCACGACGTTAAGGTCAGCACAGGTACCTCAAGGTATGGAGGGCAAAGCCCCACCCTAACACAGGACAGATGCACGTCAGCTCAGGTCAAAAGTCTCCCCGGGCAAGACGACAGCGTGAGTGCACGCCCTCCTTTCCAAGTATACAAGAATGATGGAGAGAGCACAGCTAAATATTTTAAGATACAAAGTCTCACACAAAGGCAAAAGAAAACTCTCCACACCACCCAGGACAAGGAAGAATCTTCTGGTTGTAAGCAGGGGTGAGGGCCCTGTTACCCAGAGGAACAAAGGACAGATTGTTTAAAAAAAAAAAAAAAAAAAAAACAGGGGCGCCTGGGTGGCGCAGTCGTTAAGCGTCTGCCTTCAGCTCAGGGCGTGACCCCGGCGTTCTGGGATCGAGCCCCACATCAGGCTCCTCCGCTAGGAGCCTGCTTCTTCCTCTCCCACTGCCCCTGCTTGTGTTCCCTCTCTCGCTGGCTGTCTCTCTCTGTGAAATAATTAAATAAAATCTTAAAAAAAAAAAAAAAAAACAGGGGCGCCTGGGTGGCTCAGTCAGTTAAGCATCTGACTCTTGGTTTCAGCTCAGGGTGGTGAGATCAAGCTCCGAGTCAGGCTCTGTGTGCCGAGGGGAGTCTGCTTGAAGATTCTCCCTCTCCCTCTGCCCCTCCCCTCCTCTCTAAATAAATTCTTAAAAATAAAATGATTAATTTTACATTATGTAAATTTCATATCCATTTTTTTTAATGTTTAAATAATGAAGGAAAATAAAAGAGTGCTCTATCCTACCTAACAAACAGTAATGGACCAAAACGAGCAAGTGAAGAAAGTCCATGCTTGAGAGGGGGGAGGGCCGGGACCCCCTCCATAGCCAGTGAACCAGGGCCAGTATCATCCCAGCCAAAACTCAAGTGTGTGGCCTGGAACAAGGCAATTTTTTTTTAAGATTTTATTTATTTATTCGACAGAGAGAGAGGCAGCCAGCGAGAGAGGGAACACAAGCAGGGGGAGTGGGAGAGGAAGAAGCAGGCTCATAGCAGAGGAGCCTGATGTGGGGCTCGATCCCAGAACACCAGGATCACGCCCTGAGCCGAAGACAGACACTTAATGACTAAGCCACCCAGGCGCCCCTGGAACAAGGCACTTGCCTGGGGTCTGGGGAGGGGAAAAGAGGCAGCCTACAAAAATGATAAGGTGAGCCTGGGTCGCTCAGAGAGGTCTGGACTAGTATACCCCACAAGAAGAAAGCCCCCAGCCACCTAATCATATAAGACCTTGTTCAGTGCTGTCCAACATGACAGGCTAACCTGGAGAAACTGCAGAAACAGGGGACAAAGGGAAGGCAGCACAGGCAAAGACATTTTATGTAAGATCAGCTTTAAAAATAAGTAGATCCCACAGAGGAAAACACTACCGCGAAGGATACATACACACACACACGAAAACTCCGGCCTGAGAAAGGAATAAATACAGAGAAATCTGAAAAGGGCTTTAAATCTGTTTAAAATCTTCTATGTGGTAAAGAAGGTGAACGTATCCTGACAACAAGAACAGGACAGTATTCGACAAGAATAGGGACGCATGAAAGAGACCCAATTAAGAATCATGGAAGTTAACAACGCATTCATTGAAATAAAACCTGATGGACTCTCTCACTCATGCACGCACATACCCCCAAAATAAATCAAGCCAGAAAAAGTACGTGGGAGGGTCATCAGGGTCTGAGCACAAAATATTCTCACATAAAAGTGGTCTCCTGCTTTTCTCTCACCTCAATGACTTCCCCTATCAGAGAAAGCGTTTTCTCCCATTTGTGAACAGTCTGCAGAAAAGGCCCCACAAATCTGCTTCCCGAGATGCTTTGCAGGTTGACGGTGTTGTCGTCAAGGCTCTGGATGATTTCGTCAACAGACCCCAAGATGTAGCCTCGCTCCTGTGTGCCTTTGAAATATTTGACCACAGTAAACTTCATATTTTCCCACGTGTCCAGGATCTCCTTCACCGCCTGGTCAGGAAGATAAAAACGAGAGGTTTGGGCACAGACATTGAAAAAAACAGAACTCCAACCCAACAGCAACTGACCGAGCACTGGCTCCATGCCCAGTAACCACGGTCCATACAGGACCGCCTTCCGTCCTCAAAGCACCCTAGCGAAGTAAGGATTACTACCCACGCTTTATAGAGATGCCAGCGGGTGCTCAGAGCGGTGAAGCAGCTTGGCCAGGTCACTCAGCACCAGAACCAGGGTCTAAATTAACTGGTCTGCCTCCCTGCACACCTACAGGATCCTGCCCATGCTTGCCGCTACGCAAGGGAATCAGATTACAAAGTAACATGCCTATTAATGATTGTATTTTCAAAAACCAGTTGTATCAATATTTATGTGTATTACGTGTGTACAATGCATGTGTACTGCATACGTGTGTACATGTGGCATGTGCATTTGTGCACGTGTGTGCATGTGTGTGCGGGTATATACATGGATGTGCATTTACACCGGTTGGTGACTGTGTGTACATCTGTGTGCATGCACGTGTCCACACACTTTTAAGTATTAAAGGACTTACACGGAAATGTTACTATCTTCACGTGGTAGAATTACAAGTGATTTATTTTCTCAGTTTTCTACCATGAACGTCCATTAATACATATAATAAATACATTTAATAAATGCATTGGAAGTAAAACTATAATTTAGAATAAAAAATTTAACAGCACTCTATTTCTAGAGCAAACAATTCCTTATTACTCAAATACAAGTACTATAACAAACATTTTCTAAAATAATTCTCCAGGGGCACCGGGGTGGCTCAGTCGGTGAAGCATCTGCCTTTGGCTCAGGTCATGATCTCAGGGTCCTGGGATCGAGCATAGAGTCTGGCTCTCTGCTTAGCAGGAAGTCTGCTTCTCCCTCTCCCTCTGCCACCCCCCAACAAATAAATAAAATCTTCAAAAATAATAATAATTCTCTGAAATGAATATAACACTGCATGTTAACTATACTGAAATTAAAAATAATTCTCTTTTCTCAGCTGGTAACTAAACACTGTCTTACTTTCTCAATGGCAATCTCCTTGACAGCGGCCATTACGATCTCGTTGAGAACATCCGTGTGTTTGTGAAGTTCCATAGCAAACATGTTTTCCAACGTGAACGTCTCTGTCATTTCAAAAAACACGCCCGTTTTTTCCATCAGCTCTTTCCAATGCCTGAAAGTGCATCCACGTTAAAACCTTTATGCTTCCTGGATTTGGTGATGAATTTAATTATTCCCGCTTACATAACAGGACAAATCCCATTGTAAGTGAGGACATCATTAGAATCACATTTCCAAAGTTTTCCAAAAATCCCACTGGCTTCCGGAATCAAACCCAGGGAACCACCTCTAGCAAGATATGGTCTTAGATGGCTAGTCTTCATGACCATCTAAGAAAGCATGTGGCGTTTAACTTTCCTGGAACCTACTTCTGTCATGTAGTCGGGGGACCAGGGATCGCCACCTCTGTCGGCTCCCTCGGCCTGTTCGGGACCCTGGTGTAAGCTGTGAGCTGCCGCGTATTTGGTAAAGATTTATCATGCTCTTCCGTCTGCTCCAGGCAGCGGGCTAGCTGCAGCAGGTGCACGCGACCAAAGGCCAGGCTCCTGCCCGCGGGGACCCCACCACCTACTCAGGGGCACGGCCAGGACACGAGTCAAGAGGTCTATACCTTAAACAATCACCAACTGCTTTGAGCGCTACGAGAAAACCGCAGAGCACAGAGACAGTAAGAAGGGGTCTGCTGTAGACGGGAGGGTCCGACGGGCCTCTGTGCACACAGACACATCCAGCCGCTCGGCCCTTGACCCAACCCGGACTTCTTTTAAGGTTCACATCTGGCCTGCGGGCTGGCCCTTTTTTAGGATTCCACTTATATGGAATGAAGATAATAAAGGGGCTAAGCGTGGTGCTACACCAGCAGAATGCCGCGTACCCAGGGTATAAGCAGTAAGCACCAAATCACTGACTTTATTGTGAAAATCCACCCCAAAAAGGGGGTGCCTGGGTGGCTCGGTGGTTGGGCATCTGGTTCTTGATTTCGGCTCGGGTCATGATCTCGGGGTTGTGGGATTGAGCCCCTTGTCGGGCTCGGAGCTCAGCAGAGAGTCTGCTTGAGATTCTCTCCCTCTGCCCCTCCCCCTGCTCACACACCCGCTTTTCATCTATGACTCAGATGAACAAACAAGATCTTTAAAAAAAATTCACACACACACACACACACACACACACACACACACAAAAACCAGAAATGGTCAGAAAGGAGAATCTACTCTTCGTCCTCCTCTATTCCCAGACCTCGGCCAGGAGCTGATGTGAAGCAGGGGTATCATAGCCCTGGTGGGGGTATGGGGGGGGGGGGACAGGTATCACAGCATGAATAACATCGGGTTGCCAGAGAGAAAGGGGTTCCCTCTTCAGTGTCCCTCCACTGCTTTGATTACACCCGAGAGAAAGTCTCAGCTCGGTGCTGCTGGGCCTTTAACCCCTCCTCACAGTTATTCACCCTTCGTCCAGGGTAGGCCTCCCACTAAGCGACAGCCAATAGTTTTGAGCTAAATGTTAAAAATATTATAATTGCTTTCTATTTATGGCAAAAGCTTTCGGTTTCCCATTTACGGTGGTGGTGTGGGTTTCTTCTTAGAACACATTCAAGTAAAAAAAAAAAAAAAGAATAAGCTGATAGGAAGAAAAACGAGTAATCACAGTATAAATGATTTTGGCTGGGATATGACAAAAGTGGTGAGAAGTGACCCAAGCTTGGGAAGCACTGGGTTATTAGGGCATCACAAAACAGGGCACTTGAGCTAGAAAATGCTTCCTTGCTGAGCAGAGTGACGTCGTCTGATGCCTTTCCACCACTCTCTGCCCAGCTGCTGGGAGATACGACAGAGGAGGAGAGCAGCGTGGCGGGGAGAGCGTGACTCCCAAAGCTCCTCCTAATTCCTGTCCCCGCGGGGACAAATGAGGAGTGGATCCCCTCCATCCCACCCCCAGGACTGGCTGTTCCATTGAAAGACTATCGACACCTGCTCTATCCAGTATGGCTGCCACAAGTCACCTGTCGCTGTGTGGCTGTGTGGCGCGTCCAAATTAAAGATGCTGTATGTGGAAAACACAGGCCGACTGCAATGTATTTTTGTTTAAGAAGAGCATAAAATACCTTGTGAGAAATGTTTAATAGTGATTGCGTGTTGAAACAATAATGTTTTGTATAGATTAGGTTAGTTAAAATATGTTACTAAAATTATTTTTACCTGTTTTCTTTTACTTTTCCAAAGCAGCTAATGGAAACATTTTAAATATCTGGGTCACATATTTCTGCTGGACGGCGCTGACCTAGACCCCCTATTTTTTTTTTTTAAACCGTTTGAATGCAGCAACCACAAATGCCCGTCTACATCTGGCAGGGTTTGTTTTTAACAAAACAAAAAAATAGGAGAATCCTCGTGGCTGGTAGTTATCTAGAAACTCCACAAGGAAACAATTTCATAGAAACATGACCTGTATCTTTCGAGGTCTGCAGGGCTGTTCCCACCAGATCGAAGCAAGGACGGATTTTAGACTAAAGCTCCTCCCCGCCCCTTTCACAATGGCTAACAGGACAGAACAAACCTGTCTCTCAGTGCTTCGTGCTTCAAGTCAAGAAGTAAAGGAATCGAGTCTTTGAACGCCTTCATTTTTGCTTCTAAATGATAGGCCACTGATAAGTTTCGGACCTGCCGGGGTAGCTTTCTAAGGGACTTGAGAAAACCTTCGATTCCTTCCTGGAGGAACTGAACATTCAGGTTGATCCAGAGGGTCTGAGACCATTCTTCTTTTGCGACCTGGAAATAGGTGAGAAATAGTCCCATCAACAAGGCCCCTTTGACCGGCGGGAGCCAGGACTCAACCCTTGGTCACGCAAGCAGTATCACCCATCTACCCCAAAAACCTCAGATTCAAAAAGGAAGTCTTGATGATAGGCTCCAAAATACAAACAAAACAACTCCAGCTCTTTGAGGCCCCGCCAAAATAATGCTGTCTCTTGAGGATGTGTGGAATCCAAAACTATGTCCTCCTTCCCGCAGGAGAAAAGTGAGGAGTACAGAATCAGTAACGGGCACCTCTCACATCACGGAGCCACTTCGTTCTCAAAGCACGTATTTCTCAGGTGGGGCTGTAATGTGCTTCTCTTTCCCAATAAACGCAGCTAAAATTACAAAACATTTGTGATTTGGGTAATCCTGCCTAATTATCATACAGATAATCAGCATTTTGTGTTGAATTTCCTGAGATTTAACATAAAAAGTACTATCTTGCATAAAATGTACCATCTTGGATAATCTGCATTTGTAACCTGTGACATCGAGGCTCGATGGGGTTCCTTCGAGTCATGAAACGTATTTAACAGAAAATTGTGTTAATTGATGAAATATGTAGTAACTTTTTTGACTTAGATGTAAATGACATTAAGACATATTTACAATTTTTTTTCTTCGACTTCTAAAAAGATATTTAAACCTCAAAGAGCTTTTTAGATTATTTTGAGATGACATTCACGATTCATTTTTTCTTTGCAAAAATTTAATGAGATGAATCAGAAAGAAACTAAAAGTACTTCTTGGAGTCCCTACACCTAAATGTACTGCCTGTCCGTCATTAAAGTGCCTTTCTTCCCTCCACCCTCTGTGCCCCTCCCCTCTCTCACGGTTACGTTTGAAGAACCCCAACTGTGGTTAAATCCACTCCTTGACAATTTGTTCAGTGCTCAACGCCTACACCTGGGTAGCCAACCATGATGGCTGAGGACACTCGACCTCGTTCACTGGCGTTGGTCTAAATTCAGGGCCCTAATACTGCTTTCCCTCGGGGCCCAGCTGCTGCCCCATTCTTTCCCACACCACCACCGCACCCCTGCTTCATTATCCTCAAAGAGCCACCCCGCCCCCCCCCGCCCACTGTCCTCTCTGCTGACAATCTTGCTACACTCCTCCCTGAAGCAATCAGAACAGACTGTTCAATGTCTCCCACTAGAAGCACATCTGCACATATGCTCTGCCTTCCCCATATGACCCTACCACCCCGAGGCCACATGCTGACCCCATCCTTTCCCTCTGACTCAAGGACAACAGACTTCACTCAAGCAAGTCTCCTCTCACCGTGTTTCCTCCTTACTGGATCATTCCCACCACTACACGATTCCCGCTGTTATTTCTCCCATCTTAAAAAAATTATACTGACCCCACATCCCTTCCACCGAACCGCTCATTCCTCTGCTTCCCTTCGCAACAAAACACATTGGGAAAGCTGTCTAGATTTGGGGTTTCTGATTCCTCTCTTCCCATTCTGTCTTTTTTCATCTTGATTGGGGATTAACTGGCGTACACAACGGGACATATTTAGATGCACAATTTGCTGAGTTCGGGCATGTGTGCACCCCCATGGGACCATCACCGCAGCCGAGATCGCAAACTCGTTCATAGCTCTCAAAAGTCTCCTCCTGCCTCTCTGTAACCCCCCCTCCCACCCCCAGATACACTGCCTTGCTTTCTGCCATGATGAATTCATTGGCGTGTTCTAGAATTTTATGCAGATGGAATCATACAGGATGTGCTCTTTGGTATCTCAGCAAGATGATTCCGCGACCCACCCATGTTGTTACCCTAGTACATCACAGTTGAATCCTTGCTACTACCTCCTCACGTTCCATGGGACGCACGTGGCACGGCGTACTTACCCATTCACTTGGTGGATATCGGGGTTGTCTCCAGGCTTGGGCTATTACAAATAAAACGGCTCTGAACACTGATGTAAAAGTCTTTGTAGGGACCTGTGCTTTCTTTTCTTTGGGGCAAATACCTTGGACTCACTCTAATCAGGCTTCCACGGCTACCAATCCATCGAAATGTTTCCAAGATCACGGTGGCCTCCATGATGTGAAATTCGGCGCTCAATTCCACACCCCCCCTTACCTGATCTGACGCAGCACATGGGGCCGTTGGACAGCCCCACCCCTGGAAAGGCTTTTTTCACTTGGCTTCCAAGACATTCTACTCATCGGTCTTCCTCTACTACCGTGGCCCCTCCTCATTCTCCTTTCCTTTTGGGATATCTTCTTGTGGCATTTGACAATGGAGTGCTCCAAGCTCAGCTCCTGTTCTCCTCCATGTACCCCACTCCCGGCTGTACCGGGCTGAAGACTGTCCCCCCACAAGAACTCACATCCCCCTGGAATCTCAGAATGTGACTTTCTCTGGAGATCAGACCTTTGCAGATGGAATTCATTAAGAGGAGGTCATGCTGGAGTAGGACGGGCCCTAAATCCAATGACCGCACCAAGAAAAAACCTGCTCCTGGTTCAGAGCCTTGCTCAAACGCCACCTCCCTGAGCCGCCGCCTTCTTCCCCTGGGTCCCACGGTGCTGTCTGCTGTATTCCTACTACACATCAGAGCAGTATGGTGTTTTGTCCTTGGGTCAGGGTGACGGTTAATTTTATGTGTGAACTTGGCCGAGCCACAGGTGCCCAGATATTTGGTTAAAAATCTTCCAGACAGTGTTTCCCAGGGTGTTTCTGGGTGAGATTTAACATGGGAATCAGTAGCCTGCGTACAGATTTCCCTCCCCACTGAGGGTGGGCCTCATCCAATCCACTGAAAGACTGAACGGAAGGAGCCTGAGTAAGAGAACTCTGCCTGTCATCAGGCTGGGACGTCAGTCTTCTCCTGCCTTCGAGCTCAGACTGAGCCGGAGCTACCCCATCAGCTCTCCTGGGTCTCCAGCTTGCCAACCCCACATCTTGGGACTTCCGGTCTCCATAACCGTATGAGCCGATTCCTTATAACAAATCTATTCGGTGGGGCGCCTGGCTGGCTCAGTTGGTAGAGTACGCGACTCTTGATCTTGGAGTTGTGACTTCGAGCCCCACGTTGGGCACAGAGTTTATAACAGAGAGGAGAGAGAGAGAGAGAGAGAGAGAGAGAGAGAGAGAGAGAGAGGGAGAGAGAGAGAGAGAGAGCACGATAGATTTGGTGCCTATTGGTTCTGTTTCTTGGGAGAACCAAACTCTCTGGGGGGCCCAACGGGGCAGAAACAGATTGGGCAGATGCCACACTTTCCAGACCCTACTTTCCAACCAGCACAGTGCTAGGCTGTACAGAGTGGAGTGAATAGATGGAGGATGAATAAATGAATGCCATGAATTTGCATGGAGAACATATATGCAAGACGGCATCCAAATGTCAGGATAGTTGCTACTTTTTTTTTTTCAAAGAGTTTTACTGATTTGAGAGTGAGCGAGAGAGAGAGCGAGCGCGCGCACATGAGAGAGGGCTAGAAGGAGAAGGCTGAGTAGGGAGCCCAACACGGGGCTTGATTCTGGGACCCTGGGATCACAACCTAAGCCAAAGGCAGACGCTTAACCGACTGAGCCAGCCAGGCGCCCCAACTAAATGGCTCACCCCACTCCTTAACCAAGCCCCACCCACCGAAGAGAGTGTTCTTTTTCGTTATTGTGGTAAAATACACATGACATTTCCCATTTTAATCACTTTCACATGTACGATTCAGCAATATCGAGTATATTCACCATGTTGTGCAATCATCACCGCCATCTAGTTCCACAACTTTCTCCCCAAATGGAAATCCTAGATCCTTTGGCAGTTGTCCCCCATCCCTTTTTCCCAAGAGCCAAAGTGAGAGCTTCTACGAAACTGGCCCCCGGCTCTTCATCGTGGTGGCCTCACTGTCCGCTGGGCCAGGTCAGGTCCCACACTGCCTTCCGTGAGGCGGAGTCTGAGCCTAGACGCTTACCTTTAATCCTTCATAGAGCTCGTAAATATTCCTCAGCCCGTTCATTTCCTTCTGCACTTTGAGCAGATCTGGGTACATTGTAATTGGAAGATCAAAAAGTTTCTCAGCATTAGCCAACTCCTGACGGTTCTTTTCATGTCTCGTGAGCTCTTTTTCAAAAGTGGCTAAAAGTTCTAGTCCTGGTGAATAAGTAAAAACATAGATCAACGAGTGCGTAAAAATAAAAGGTACACAAAATGGAGTAAGAAATCACAGGCGAATGCACCAACTATCATTCCATCCACAGAAGCCATCTGGGAAGACACGTTTGGAATCACAACTTTCTCTCTCCGCCATTCTAACAGAAACCAGAGGGCCAGGTACGCATGCAAAATCCTCCAGTTAGAAAATTCTGTCTCCTTCACATTCATCCCTCTAAGTGGGCTCAGCCTGGGCTGCGCACTGGAATCCCCAGGGGAGCTTTAAACATTTTGGCATCTGGACCACCCTCCAAAACAACGGAATCAGACTGTTCGGGTCTGGGCACCAGGCATCCGTGGGCTTTGGGGATCCTCAGGTGAGCCCAGGGTACAGGCAAGGTTAAAAACCACTGCTCCATGCCATCGTCCCATAAAATTCTTAAGCAAAACGTATTCAAGTACCTCGTAAGTGCAAAGGGAATATTCTTACCTTTATCAAGGTCATCACCAACAGAACCAGGGCCTTCACGATAAAAACGCTTTGCAAAATCTTCTATCTGCTGTCTGTAGTTTGATATTTCACCGCGAGTAATCTGAGAAGGGCAGGATTGCATTAATTTATCCCAATGGATATATGTCAATAGCTTTACTCAGAAAGTAAAAAATTTAGAACGTACCTCTGTGAAAGTTCTCTTGATGCCCCCAAGAGCATGCTCCACATTCACTGATTCGTTAAACAGATTTGACCACATGTTTTCAATGTTGTCAACCAGTTCTTTCTCTGCATCAGAAGGCTAATAAAAAAAAATTTTTTTTTTTTAAAACAGAACAAACAATAAATGGTCTGCAACTTGGAACGGAAATTCTGGTCAAAGCTACTTCCCAGGGATTTCTGGTTCTGGTAAAAGCAGGCTAGGTCATTTGTTTTTTTGTTTTGTTTTGTTTTGTTTTTAAAGATTTTATTTATTCATTTGACAGAGAGAGACAGCCAGTGAGAGAGGGAACACAAGCAGGGGGAGTGGGAGAGAAAGCAGCAGGCTCCTAGCGGAGGAGCCTGATGTGGGACTCGATCCCAGAACGCTGGGATCACGCCCTGAGCCGAAGGCAGACGCTTAACGACTGCGCCACTCAGGCGCCCCAGGCTAGGTCATTTGAACCCACAAGGAAACTGCTTGAATTAGGAAAAAATTATATATTTATAATGTAAACAACATCAGGATAAAATCATGTTTAAAAATAAGTAGATAATACATAAAGAGATAACCAAGGGAGATAAGCCCTTCATAAACTAAAACCCATCTTCGAATCAACGTAAACTCTAATTAAAACAAGGTTATCTTAGCTTGCTGATGCATCCAGCTGCACTGTCAGAAGCAAAAACAGATCTCCTCTGACGAACTATAACAACATCTGGAGACTCCAATTCTCTCTAGAAATTTATTATGTCCAATGTCCAGGACTCAATCAGAAATAACAGGTAGGCAAAGAGCAAAAGGACTTGAAGGAAACCAAGAGACACACAGACGATATAAGCAGACCATAATGGAGTTCTAAGACACAGAACTTTAAATAATTCTACTCAATAAAGGAAAGACAACATTGAGAACCTTTATTTTAATCATAAAAATATGAATTTTGCATACTGTGCATTTTTCTGAGGAGAGGATCTCTAGGTGTTCAAAGCAGTCAAGCAACATAAATGCTGAAATACAAGTTTTGTGCAAATGCAGACTTATAACAGTTATTTGCTGCTTCTTCCTAGTCTGTTTTTCCAGCTGATTCTTTTTGAGTATATGTGAAGCACAGCATGCAAAATTTTGCACACAGTGTCACGGAGATGCCACACCCCCTCAAACTCCTCCTCAGACTTCCAAAGATCATTGAAACCACCCTGAATGACCCCAAATAAAGATAATTATTATCCTCTACCCATTTTTATCATCTTATCCCTCTCCCTCTCTCTGACTCTCCTCTTCTTACCATTTTTGCAAAGCCTTTTATTTATGAAAGGAAGTTAACACCAAGAAAAGAAAAGAAAAGAAAAGAAAAGAAAAGAAAAGAAAAGAAAAGAAAAGGAGGAGGGAGAATCGACATGGTGTGCACTTAGATTTACAGATCAATCTATGAAAAATACTATTTGAGCCATGCAAGATCAAGAAATAATCTCTGTTTTCGTTAAGCTAAATAACTGTGGGGTTGCTTTACATTTAAATGTCATTACTTAAAGTCATATTGGAGAAGAATTTCTGGAAAGGGTCTGAGAAGTCACCCCAGCTGTGAAACGCTTAAGGAAATGGCGCACTCACAAAGACCTTATACTTGGCCATGGTGCGGTACCGCTCCTGGACGTCCCTGTATCTCAGTTCCATGACCAGAGATTTACTTCTGATTTCGGCAATGGTTGCAAGGACAAACTTGAGGTCCTCAAGGGTACTGGGGCTCTTCTTCAGGCTCTTGGCCAGGCTCTAGAAAAGAAGGTCGAAGGAGACTACATAAACCTAGGGGGGAAAAAACCAGTCCCAAACGAAGACCAACTTTCAGGAGAGGCGGTTTGATTGAACCCAGCGTTCTGCTACCTCCATCTCCTCGCACAGGGTGTGGAGCTCCTCCTTTGCTGACTCATTGAGCAGCTTTCCAAGTGAGGTCACCCAGGACTTGGCATTTTCCTGCACCGTGTTTGCCAGAGGCCCTAGCTGGAGCCTGATGCAGTGCTCATCCTTGATTAAAGGGTGGTGCAGGACGTCCTGGGCTATCTTGGAATAGAACTGCAGCTTCTCATCATACGCCACGCAGGGAGGTCTCTTGGCGGCGAACTTCTCCAACACGATGGCTTTGTCCAGTTTCCACAGGGGGCGATACCTTTTCCATTTTTGCAGGTACTTCATGAGACTAATCAGAATCCTGTGGACATTTTGGGGGATCATAACCGCTTGTTCAGTTATCTGAGGGTTCAGGGAAATATCATTGTAAAAGCTGATTATAACGAGTTCTTCCTCCTCCCCCTTCTGTGGAGGGCATTCGATGCAGCTGCCATTCATCCATCGAACAAAATGCTGGCAAAAGAAGAATCGGGAAAAGACAGCACTTCGGTATTTATTTTGCTTCCCATCTATATATTCACGTTCAGGAATAAGTCTTGCTAATGATGGAAATCACGTCATTATGTTTTCCCCTTCACATTTTTACCGTGGTAAAAAATACATGACATAAAATTTGCCACTTGGGCCATTTAAAATATTCACAATTCAGTTACACTAAGTACGTTCACAGTGCTGCACAACCCTCACGATGACCTCATTCTAGAAGTTTTTCATTACCACTAAATTACCAACTAGTTACTCCCCATTTCTCCCATCCCCCAGCCCCTGGCAACCCCTATTCTGCTCTCTGCCTTTATGAGTTTGACTTTTTTTTAACATTTTTTATTTAAATTTTAGTTAGCTAACATACAGAGCAATACTGGTTTCCCTATGGAATGGAAGAAGATATTTGCAAATGACATATCTAATAAAGGGCTAGTATCCAAAATCTATAAAGAACTTATCAAATCCAACACCCAAAAAATAACCCAGTTAAGAAATCGGGGAAAGACACGAATAGACAAAGACGACATCCAGATGGGTGTTGTACGTAAGTGATGAACCACTGAATTCTACTCCTGAAATCATTTTATTAATAAATTGTGCTAGATTGCAAAAATAACTACAATCCTTTGTTCCTCCCATCAAGGGATGAGTCTGTTGGCAAAACTGTCTATCATGGGGGGGGGTCTATTTTCCCACCTTGCACTAGCCTGTGACTTGACTTGACCAACGGAGAGGGGCAGACGTGGTGTTGTGGCAGCTGTGGCCCAGCAGCTTCCCCTCTCATGCTCTCGAAACCGTGCAACCAGCAGATGAAGGTGCTTGAACTAGCTTAGATGATGGCAAGCCACTCGCAGAACCATGGTGCCCCCGCCAGCAGCCTGCTGATCATCGGACATGTGACTGAGCACGGCCAGGACCTGAAGAACCTCTCAGAGCCCAGTCCACAGAACCATGAGCAAAATAGTTATTATTTTAAGCCACTAAGACTTAAAGTGGCTTATTATGAAAAAAAAAAAAAGCCAACTTTCAAAATAATAGCCATCCACTTCCTGAACATCAGTTTCCATTTTATAGATGGAAACACTTAAGTCAGGAAAACGAACTCCCCAGGGTCCCAGAACAAATCTGTGAATTTGACACCCCCTGCTGCACAGTCAAGATTCCTTCCTCCTGGAGCAGCGCCTAGGTGGCTCAGTTGATTTAACGTCTGCCTTCAGCTCAGGTCACGATCCCAGGGTCCCAGGATCGAGCCCCACATCGGGCTCCCTGCTCTGCGGGGAGTCTGCTTCTGCCTCTCTCACTCCACCTGCTTGGGCTCTCGCTTTCAAATAAATAAATAAAATCTTTCAGAAAAAAAGATTCCCTGTTCCTTTCATCAAGCGTGGTTCAGGACAGCGAAGCATGGGTGTGTTACACATAGCTCCTCGCCGTCTGTAAAACGGGAATAACGTGAAGTACCAATCGGACTGCTATCACTGGCCCTCAGGCAATGTTCGTTCGGATCCATGAACTGCCATCACCATGCTAAGCGCTCTGCACACATTACAAACTGTAATCCCACGGAAAGCTCTGGAAGGCAGATCGTATCACCATCTCCACTTAACAAAGAGTCGCTAAGCTCCTAGTGAAACACTTTTGCTTATTTTGCTTTCAGTCATGAAACGGGAACCCTGAAGCTCCGAGAGAGGGTAATTAGGCCACACTGAGCTGGAGCATGACAGGGAGCAACGGGGACCAGAAAGGCGGGGGGGGGCACCTGGGTGGCTCAGGTGATTGAGCATC
This sequence comes from Ursus americanus, assembly GCF_024610735.1. Taxonomy (NCBI): domain Eukaryota; kingdom Metazoa; phylum Chordata; class Mammalia; order Carnivora; family Ursidae; genus Ursus; species Ursus americanus. Next base: position 19,714,653 of record NC_142156.1, on the reverse strand, counting down.
CGACTCTTGGTTTCTACTCAGATCATGATCTCGGGGTCATGAGATCGAGCTCAGCGGGGAGTCTGCTTAAGATTCTCTCTCTCTCTCTGCCCTTCCCCTGCTCACACGCATGTGCTCTCTAAATTAATAAATCTAAAAAAAAAAAAAAAAAAAAGGCAGGTGCTGGATTATGACCACGGTAAGGAGTTCGGCTTACGTTCTAATGCAATATGAAGTCATTGGGGGTTTTTGTAGAAAGAGATGTGACGTGAAATGACTCGTATTTTAAAAAGATAACTCTGCCCCGCCCCCCGGCCCCGGCCCCGGCCGTGGTGGAGAACGGACTGTGAAGCTACTGTAGTCGTCCAAGCGTGGGATGAGGCACGGGAGCCAACCAGGCCTCCGAGCGGCGGGGTAGGGGTGGATGGGAGGAAACAGAGGAGTCAAGCCTGGCTCCTAGGTTTCTGGCTCATGCGATTGGGTTGGGGTTGGTGCCAGTATCCTGCAGGAGGAAAACCTGGGGCAGGATCAGGGTGCAAGATGGGAAGTCAAGAACTCCACCTTGGACAGGCCAAGACTGAGGTGGGAGAGGACACACCCAGGAGGCAGGAGATGCGAAGAGCGTAGTGTGCAGCAGAGAGGTCCGGGCTGAGGCTGGAGGGGGCGGTCGTCTCCAGAGGGGTGGCATTATAAGCATGGGACTGGGGGTGATTGCATGGATAGGAGACACGGAGCTGGGATCAAGCCAGGACGCTCTGGGCTCTAGTGGTCCAGAGGAGGAGCCAGGAAGGACTGCAGCAGTCTGGACGAGGAGCGCAGAGCCGGGGTTCTCCATGGCCTCGGCAACTTGCTTCCCAAAGCTGCAGGCCAGCCGTCGGTGGCGACGAGCCCCTGTGAGCCCACACAGACAGCTCTGCCCTTACCTTGGTGATGTCCACGCAATTTCGGACACAGTGGACGCACAGTTTGTTGATCTCACTCGCATTGGGATGAAAGATGATCTCAGGAGCCGTCAGAATGGTGTCCGTTTGGAACAAAGGGACGTTTCCAAGGATCAGAGAATTAAAAGACCGCAAATTCCTACGAGGGGTTCGTAAAAGAGACCAGGGCTCAGTGGAGCACATCCGGCACCCGACAGAGGCAGCCAGCGCCACAAGTCACACATGGAACCCGCCGTGAGGAGGAACACATGCAGTGTCGCAACGACAGCGCACGCTGAGTTGTCACGCGCCCCCGCTTGGGCCTGTTTTTCAATAGCTCAGTTCTACTTTTGGAAAGTGAATACCTATTAGTCGGAAGACACTTAAATAACAGTGATGTCTTGCAGAAGCTGTTCCACCTGTTCCAGGAAAAACAGTCCTCACACTGGCTTTGTCTTCCCCCAGAGAGCCCTCGCTCTTGGAGCTTGCTCCTGGTCTTCAGGACTCAGCTCAAACGTGGCCCCTGGAGGCCTTTCTTGACCACCCAGCCACAAGAGCTGCTCCGTTTTCTCCCGGAAACACTATTCGGCCTTATTTCTTTCACAGTAATCATCTTGGTTAGGTCTGGTCCCTTGCGTTTTGTAACTCTCCTATGAGGATGGAGGAGCTCCAGAAGGACAGGGGCCCTATCTGGTCCAGTGCCTGGCACAGGCAGGCTCTAAGAAACCTGTGAATGAACGAATGAGTGGATGGATGGATGGATGGATGGATGGATGGATGGATGGATGGATGGATGAGCGGATGGACAAGTGGGTGGACAGACGGACGGACGGGTGGGTGGATGGATGGACGGATGAGTGGATGGACGGATGAGTGGATGGATAGATGAAAGCATGGATGGATGGACAGACGGACGGACACACAGCATATTAGAAAGGGAAACACTACAGGAGGTGCCCTATGTAAGGGGCTGCTGCAGGAATCTAAGTTGGAAGCAAAAATTTTAAAAATGACATGTGTAGAAAAACAGATTTTTGTAAAGGATCAACTTAGTGAAATTTGTCAAACTGGGTCCAGGAAGCAAGACAACCAAAGGTGGTTATTTAATAATGTCTTGTTTCAAAGTAGATTTTAGCAGCTCACAAAAATAACTGCAGTAAGAGACCCTAAAATCAGTGGGGTAAAATAGAGAAAGGAGACACTAATCACAGATGTTTAATGAAGTGGTAACTGGCCCAGGTTCACATCCTAGCCCTTCTTCTTAGATGTGTGTGTGGCCTTGGGCGAATCACTTATTCTCCCAACAGTCTGTGTCTGAAAAATGGGGATGAGACTGTAAAGAGTGTAACATGAGCCTGGTGCAGAGTAAGCTCCCATACATGATAGATTTAAATGTATATACGTAGAGTCAAGAATGAGACAATGAAAACAAATACCTACACACTTCCTGCATTTAGGCTACAAATTTGGTTCTGAGTTTCCCGGCAGCCAAGGAGAAAAGGGAAAGCTATGAAGTCAACAATTCATAGTATCCACACTATTTAAAAACAAAACAACGAAAAAGTGACAGAGAAAAAGAAAACTACTTTTTCAGGAGGCTAAGATCAGAAGGGACACTAGAGAAATTTCTTCTGGGGTTCTTCACAAAAAAGGGGTTGCCTGATGAAATGACCACCACCCTTGACAATATGGAGGTAATAGTCCCAGTGATGAAGTTCTTAGGCTGGTTTCCTAAAATGATACTAAGTCAATGCAACAAAGCCCAGGCAGTCAGCTTTCAGCTGGTCTAGCGGAGGTGCTGGGCTGTGGACTGAGAACTCTGGGAGGGAGGGGGGAGCCTTGTCGGTTGTGAGGCTGGCCCACGTAACAGGCATTCAACACATATGTGATGCCCATGCCAGCCAGGGATCTACTGCAGACCATCGGGGAGAGTAAATGGGTCCTACGTCCTTCAGTTCAGCCTCTCTCAATACAGGGGAGGGCATCGCCTAGGATTCAGGTAATACTGAGTGACAAATTCTCTGTTACCAGCCAAACACAGACACATGTATGTCTTTTGGATAGTTGAAGCGGGGAGAGGGATCATTTCCTTTTCTGAATGTTGAGGGGCCTAACAAGAATGTGAGCCAAACTGGAAAGTCATCCTTCCATCCTGTGAGTACCCTTCAACCAGAAAGCAGACTTACCGTCCAAATGATTTCTATTCTGCATTTTGTGACCCTCTCTTTATTCATATATGCAAACTAGTTTAATCTAGCACCCTGTCTTTAAAACAAGCAGCAAGATTAACTTACTTCAGGATGAGCTTTGTCAAGACCTCATAAATTTTACGTTCCCAGTATTCGTAATAGGAGGCCAGCTTGGGAGCCTTGCCCGTGTTGGTGTGGATGACCAGACCCTCGACTTTGGTCAGTAGAGGCCCAATGGTAAGATACCACCTGACCATGTGATCCACATCTTTGGCCCTTTCTCGTTCGATGTGCTCAAAGAATTCCTTCACACCTGTAGAGGGAGACACCTGTTACCATTCTTCAGGAATGCAGGAAAGGACATTACTCGCAAAGCAGTCTAAACACTAGCTGTATCTCTTAGAAATACAAAACCAGCCTCTGACCTAGATTGAAAGCAGAAAATAAGTCAATACCAAGAGCTAAGACATGCCGTAAGCAAAAAGTAAATAACAACATGGGAACGCCCATTGTGCACGCCAAGGCATACCACATACAAAAAAAAAAAAAAAAAAAGACTTTTATATTTTTGGACAATCTTTTCTTAAATTGCTTTTTGACTAGACTAAGACCACTTAAAATATCATGTTTAAACAAGTAAATGTGAGCCCATAAAAAAACTAGGGGCGCCTGGGTGGCGCAGTCGTTAAGCGTTGCCTTCGGCTCAGGGGGTGATCCCGGCGTTCTGGGATCGAGCCCCACATCAGGCTCCTCCGCTGGGAGCCTGCTTCTTCCTCGCCCACTCCCCCTGCTTGTGTTCCCTCTCTCGCTGGCTGTCTCTGTCAAATAAATAAAATCTTTAAAAACAAAACTAAAAAAACACAATCTATTTTACTGTTACAAAGTTATTGACAAAAGTACTACTGATTTTTACAGACTCAGAAATTTGTAAAACTGTCTAAGCAATACATAAAACATGGCAAAAAGCAAGACTTACTCGTGATCCTTTCAAGTAAATGATGGAAATCTTTAGGAATGGTTTTAACCTGTTCGTGGAATACATGCGTGTGTGTGAGCATGTGTGCAATCATAACCAACAGGTTTTTCTCATTTCTTCTGTAATCAAAGAAACAAGAAATCATATCTACCTGGGAGATCTTCCTCACTTTTAGGTGCTGGATATTTAAAGAGATTTATAGACTCTATTAATGTAAGCCTATTAGAAATGTCATCTGCATTCTTATGAATCTGGTGGACAAGGGACTCAAATTTCCCAATGGCCTGTTTGCAACGAGTTATGTAGTCAGCAATACCTTTGGAAAAAAAGAGAAAGAAAAAAGATATTTGGCTTTCAACTCTTTCCATAACCTGCCCACCAACATCTGGAAGGTTAATACTAGCATCCCTTCACAGGAAAGACCCTGCTCATCTCATCCCCTTGGTTCTTTGTGGTAGCAAACATCCACTTAGCACCCTTGGGGACTAGGACAAGGAGCCCTGTTCTCAGAATCAACCAGGAGCGCCTGGGTGGCTCAGTCGGTTAAGTGTCCACCTTCGGCTCAGGCCATGATCCCAGGGTTCTGGGATCAAGCCCTGCATCAGGCTCCCTGCTCAGCAGAGAGCTTGTTTCTCCCTCTCCCTCTGTCTGCTGCTCCCCCTGCTTGTGCTCTGTCAAATAAATATTTTTTAAAAATAAAAATAAAATAGAGGGAACTTCTACTTCCAAGAAGGAGTAGACATGCTTTTCCTTACTCCTCCCACTAAACACAGTTAAGAACCCTGCACATTACCTATAAAACAGAATAAGACTCTAAAAAAGTGGAGAGAAGCCCACCAGCTAGGGACCTTGGGACCCAAAGAATGAGATCCCCGGGTTCCTTTTCCTTCTATATCTCAGACCTAGAGCTTAAGAAACCAGCAACCCATAAATGCCAAAGCCCCCAAAAAGCCTGCTCTCTCTAGCCAAAGGACCAGGAAAGGGACATCCCGACAAGACAGAAAATTTTACACAGTAACTGCTCTACTCTAGTCAAGCACCATAGAAAAAACTGTGACCCCACCCAAACCCTTGCCAGGAAGGGCCATTTGGGCGGCCTAGCCTTCCACCTCTGTAATACTGTGATGAAGCACCCCAATCCCTCTGCCCCTTGGGCCTGCCATGGTAGTATCAGAAAAGGCCATGGAGGTAGAAGGGATTACATACAAAAAATTAATTGTACCTCTATAAACTAGCAACAAACATGTAGACACCAAAATTAAAAACATAATATCATTTACAACCACTCAACAACACACTTCAGCATAAATATAACAAAAATGTACAAAACTTGTACGTTGAAAACTACACAGTGCTAATGAAAGAAACCAGAGATCTAAATAAAATGGAAAGATATACCATGCTCATGGATTGCAAAGCTCAACATAGTACAGGTATCAATTTTCCTTAAGTTGATATACAGAACTAACATAATTCCCATCAAAATCCCAGCAAGCATTTTTTTGGTAGATATAGACAAAATTTTCTAAAATTCATATGGAAAAGCAAAGGAACTAGAACAGCCAAAATAATTTGCTTAAGAAAAAAAAAATGGGAAGAATCAATCTAGCCAATTTCAAGATTTACCATATAGTTACAGTAATCAAGACTGTGGTACTGGCGGAGGAACAGACACATACATCAATGGAAAAGAATAAAGAACCCAGAAACAGACCCATGCAAATATGCCCAGCTAGTTTTTTACAAAGATGCAAACTCAATCTAATGGAAAAAGTTAGCCTTTTCAATAAATGATGATGCAATTGGACATCCATAGTCAAGGAGGAGGAGTTACTTTATTTTTGGAGGAGAAAGGGCTGTGTCAGGAGACTGTCCAAATGGCATCCCATCTCGTCTTCAGTCCCAGCTAAAGCCTTGAGATTAATTCTAAGTTCCACCAAGCATAAATGATTAATGTTCAAAACTCAGGTGTTAGCGACATCTGCATACATAAATTATGATTCAACTAAATCTAAAAAAATTATTTTTGCATCCCAAAGTCTAAAAAGCAATAAATAGGCAGATGAATTATGTTACCTAGTGAGTTCCAGTTTAGCCTCTTATATCCAGACCTAAACACTCTTATTAATTCCTGGGAATGATCGTCGAGAAGAAGAGACTCTGCCTCATTTAGCGTTCCTATGAGCATGTGATAATGATCCAACATACGCTGTATTCCTTCCGTATGCCTGCACATCACAGGAAAGTCACTGATATGAGGACGCGCAAAGGAGCTCATAAAAAGCTTAACTTTTTAGATATATTACAAAAGACCATTAATCAGGCTAAAGCTTTGTCTTTCTTTCTTTTTTTTTTTTTAAGCAGACTCCCTGCCCACCATGGAGCCCAACATAGGGCCCGAACTCACGACCCCCGAGATCAAGACCCGAGCAGAGACCAAGAGTCGGACACTTAACTGACTGAGCCACCCAGGCCTCCCCAGGCTAACTCTTTAATTGAAAGATTCGCAGAAACTGAAAACAATGCCAGTCTTCCCACTAACTTTCTATTTTGGAAAGTATCAGCTACTTTTCATTAGAAACTATTATTTACATTAACGTGTAATGGGTTTGGGATGAATACATAATTTAAACATTGCTTAATTTTAATTTCTAATCCTGGTGGTTATAAAATGCAAAAAAAAAAAAAAGGCAGGAGGGGTGGGGTTAACATGAGTTTTTAAGAATGTATAAAGGGGTCCCAAGATCAAAAAGTTTGCTGTTGATTGAAGAGAAGAATCTTTTTACCTAAGAAATTTGTCCTCCTGGAGAGCAACATTTCTTGCCAATTCGGGGACAGAGAATCCTAGCTGTTCCAAGTACTTTGTTTCGATAATAATCTCCTTGAGAGCAGGTGGAAAGTTGATTGCAAACACAGCCCCCTTGTCAGAGTTGGCCACCTCGTCAGCAATGGGAGAAGTCTGTGGAAGAGATGTCTCACAAGCTTGACAAGGACGGTCCAAGCAGCAGCCGGTACAACCCAGGGTACATGTACATTTAAAAAAGATCAACGTAGGGCCCTGGATGGGGCCAGACTGGAAAGCTGGCTGGAGCTAGCTCCAATACATACTTTGTTCAGTGAACAGCGCTTAAAGAGTTCGATTTAGTCGCTTCCTTTCCCAAATTCGTCAATTGCACATAACCAGAATTCTGGCTTCCTTACTGGGCCCATCTGGCCCTCTGCACTCATTCTGGTCCCTGTTGCAGGATTTCAGAGACCACAGTTCTAAAGCCCCCACGCCCAGGTCTCTCCTCCCCCCACCCCCACTGCAAGGATTTCTTTATTGAGCATTTGCTGTTTATCAGGCTCTGTATAGCCCAAGTGCCGTGGACAAGGGTGAATCGCGGGAAATGGCATTTTTCTGAAGGTCAACTGCCAGCTATTCCATAGATGGTTCAACTAGTACTTTGTGTGTTGACGTCATCTGATCGGACTCATTTTACAAATGGGGAAACTGAGGCTCAGAGTTTAGCCGCTTGCCCACAGAGTCAGCAGGGCCGCCGGATTCCGGCGCGTTTCCTAGCCATGACATGATGCTGCCTCCGTCTCCTCCCCTCTCAGCCTCGGCCCTTCTTTGCCTTTGATTTTGGAAATACCTATCAACGGCAAGCGGGTCAACACATCAAACCTCAAGAAAATGGCAGACGCCGTCATCTACCCTGACCGCCCTAACCTGGGCAAGGATCTGGAAATACACACCTTAGTAAGCAGACTCTTCTTCATAAGAGTCGGCAGGATCAGCTCTGTGGCCTCTCTCCACTGCTCGTACTTCCTATCCTCATAGTCCTTCATTGCCCTAGCCACTTCCAAGTACTTTTGTTTTACCTGTCAAAGAATTCAGGCAACTGTCAGTTTGCCTTTGGAAATAACATTTCTCTTCCACCCCCCCATTCTCTTTTTAAAAAATGATCTGTGAGCACATTTTGCAAAAGGAAGCACACAGATTTTCACAAATTTTGGAGGGTGTGTTTAAGATGATATGGCTGGAAATCCACACCAGCTAGCAGAGATCAGCAGACCCGCCCGTGGGCTGTCTTCGGTGCAGCCCGAGAGCTAAGAACAGCTTTTACATTTTTAAATGATTAGCAGGAAACCGAAAAGAATGGCAGTGCTTTGTGACATGGGCAAAGTACATGAAATTAGAATTTCAGCCTTGGTAAACGAAGTTTGATGAGAACGCAGCCACGCCTGTTCATTGTCACGCTCTGACTACTTTCTCTCTAGAGCACGGCAGCATTGGTAGTCGGGACAGAGACAGTACCACCCGCAAACTGCTAAAACATTTGCTCTCCAAACCTTTAAACAAAAGGTTTGTCCACCCCGGTGATATAATGTACAAAAACCCATGGGTGGGGGAGGGGCGGTATTATCAGAAAGATGGTCCCCCTCCAGAGAAGCTGAAGTTCAGGGAGAAGCCCACACGGCTTGCCACCTGGAAGAGGTCATATGTATTAAGATGCCAAAGATAAAGAACACAAAAGGTAGTTTTAAACCTGAGCCCGAAATCAGGGACCACGGGAGAGACCTTCTAAGTTGCAGGCATGGATACGCTCCTCCCGCGGGCTGCTCTACGTGGTCTCGGAAATGCACAAGGGGACAACTCCAGCCAAAGCACGTACTTCCCTTCCGCGGTCGCTGTCCAGGATCCCCTCCACTTCCTGAAATCGGAGGATGGTGTGCTTGATCCGGAAGAACAGGGAGCGCTCCCAGTAGATCGCACCTGCTACCGGGGGGTGATTCTTGTACAGGGTCGGGTTGTCCACGTTCTGAACAAAGAGTTTGTTAATTATGTCGATCTGAAAGGCAATCGAAGGTGCTCTAAGTGGAACGCCTCAGCCCGTGAGCCAAGACAGACTGAACTTGGGGTTTGTGTCTTTAAAGCAACGAACACTGGAATGTCAGAAATCGAACGAGATACAGAACCGTGCTCTTGGCTACTTATTATCTACTATTTTTTCTTACACCCCAGTTTTTTTTCTTTGGTTTAACGTACACAGTGCTCCAAATTGCCTTATTACTACAAACTACGTACAATCATCTCACCGACGTATTAGACATTTTGAGATCTGTTCTAGGCACGACCAGTGGCCAGGCCTGCATTGTGCGTGTGTGTGTCTGTGTGCGTGTGTGTGCGTATGTGCATGCGTACACACGCACCACTGAGATTTTATATTTATGTAACTTTTTAAAATTATGTTAAAATATGCATAGCATAAAATTTGCCATCTTTAAGAGCATTTCAGTGGCATGAAGCACATTCACACTGTCGTACAACCACCCCCACCATCCGTCTCCAGAACTGTTTCATCCTTCCCAACCTGTGACTCTGTCCCCTGCAACACTAACTCCCCATCCCCTCCCTGACCCCCCGCACTCACCACTCTGCCTTCTGTCTCCTGAGTTCGACCCCACTAAGTAGCTCATGTAGGTGGTATCAGAGTAGCTGGGGTGCTCTGACCGGCTGTCTCACCTACCAGAATGCCTTCGGGCTCGTCCATGTGGCAGCAGGTGTCAGAACGTCCTTCCTTTTTAAGGCTGAGTCATATTCTATTGCATGGAGTGACCACACTTTGTGTATACACTCCTCTATCAATAGATACGGGGGTCGTTTGCACACTTTGGCCTGTGTGAATACTGCTGCTATGAACACGGGTGTGCAAATACCTCTTCAAGATTCTGTGTCCACTTCGTTAGGGTCTATGCCCAGAGTGGAATTTCTGGACCACATGGTCTGGACCTGCGTTTTAAAAGCAGCAGCCCCACCCTCTCATGTGGGTAATTTGATGTGGGAGACAGAATAAGAGCCCCGCAATAACGGTCCTCATCCCCAGAATCTGTGGAAATGTTACATCACATGACAAAGGGGAATCAGGGCTGCCAAGCAGCTGACCTTACAAGAGGACGATGACCCTGGATTAGCTGGGTGGGCCCGAAGCAATCACAAGGGCCCTTAAGAGAGGAAGCAGGAGGCAGCAGAGAGGGTCAGAGCGATGGTCATGGGACTAGGCATTGCTGGCTTTGAAGATGGAAGGGGGCATGAATGCTCTAAAAGCTGGGCGTGGGGGGAGAAGAACAAGGAAATCAATTCTCCCTAGAGAGTCCAGAAAGGAAGACAGCGTTGCTGACACTTAGATTTCAACCCAATGAGAAAACAGCAGACTCCTGACCTTCAAAATAGTACATAAGATAACAAATCTGTGTGGTCTGAAGTCACAAAGTTTGAAGTACCTTTTTCCAGCAGCAAGAGGAAGCTACACATTGAGAGATCACTTAATCCCTTTACGTCATACCAACTGAGGAGATCACATATTCTCAGTTTATCAACTGAGTAAAATCCTTTATCCTCTGAATAAAATAAGCTTTTTTTTTTGGTCTGTTTCTCCCACTAGACACGGACTTCTTCGAAGCCAGAATCTGTGTTTTGTGCCAAACCCCATACTTGGAATACGTGAGCACCAGAGACATTTTTCTGAATACATAAATACACAGAGAATTAGCTAGGACTTTCTGTGATGAGTAATGTGGCTCTTACTACTACTAACTCATACAGAGCCCATCACAACGTGAGCTATAGAACATTGTACTTGATAAATTCTTACTGAATTTCCTCACTAAACAAACGCACTTTGTGTTGGTTACCCGTGGCATGCGACACACATATTTGGGGAAATTCCAGTTTCCCTGAATTTGGATGAGGGAGAGAGCGTGATTCGACTCTTCACATTTTGCCAAATGTCTCTTACTGCTACAGCATCCATAGATCAATTACCTCTTTGCAATACTGTGCAAGGATATCATTAAATTTCATCATCATTTGTCGATTGATAGCTTCCCGTGAACGAATATGCTTAAATTTTAAAAGCATGTCAAATGCTGCTTCAGCTGATCGAAGCGTCTTAAAAGATTCATCAATAATTTTTTTTGCTTCTTTCTCAATAACCTGCCAAAAAAAAAAAAAAGTCGAAAAAAAGCCACAAACAAACCCAGCCTTCGTGTCCCTGTAACTATCCTGCAAAAACAAAGTGGCAAGAAAGGAGCGAAACACAAACTCGTGACTTGAGATGGATTTCCGTTGTGCGTTAGTGGAAGCTGGTGTCCAGTTAAAAACAGGCTGGCTGCATTGGCTCTGATCCCTCCCCTCACTCAGTTCAAAATGGTCGAAAGGAAATTTTTTTAAGTGTTAACTTATATAAACAAAGAAAAGGGGAGAGGACACAACAGCAAGAGAAGATAGTTCAGGAGTTTTAGGCAGACGGAAATAAATCACTTTACAGAAGGCAGAGAATTACAGCCTGATGCTGGTAACGGGGGAGCAGGTGGGAACCTATTTCCTCCCCATGAAAATTCCAGGAGGCTGAACATTTGGTGACACCAGGCACCAGGAGGGTGAGAGGCAGACGCACGATCCCTTCTCTACCCTGCACAGCCAGGCCACTATGCTTCCTCTATACCCTCATCCTGCCCTACCCTAAAAAGAGTAGAAGGTTGGTTCTAAATCAGAATGACATCAGAGTTCAGGGGAGCCGGGGTGGCTCAGTTAAACGTCTGACTCTTGATTTTGGCCCAGGTCATGATCTCAGGGTCAGGTGATTGAGTCCCACATTGGGTTCCACAGGGCATGAAGCCTGCTTAAGATTCTCTCTCTCCCTCTCCCTCTGCCCCCCAACTTTGTGCGCACTCTCTCGAAAAAAAAAAAATGACATCATAGTTCTAACACTGAAAGCTAGAAATCAATGAATAATACCATCAAATTTCTGAAAAAATTTATTTCAACCTTAAATTCTATAACTAGATTTTAGAATTCACACATACAAGACTCAAAAAATATATGTCCATTGAAAACTTAGGAAGCTCCTAAAAAATGTGCTCCAGCAAAACGAAGAGCCACAGGGAAAGAGGAAGATGCAAAACCTAGAAAACAGGATCCAACACAGATCAGAAAACATAAGTCCTAGGATGACTACTTTGCAATAAGTCTAAAGAGCAAACAATCTAGACTAGAAGCAGAAAGAGAGCAAGCTCTGGGACAAACGCCTCCAGGAAAATAATAGCACTGATATTTTTGAGCAGATGGAACCCATTAGATAAGTGGCAGAGATGTTAGAGAAGTTGGGAAAAAAATAACTATGTAAATAGCCAGGCAAATAAAAATAAAAGCAATGATTAACTTCAGGAAAAATGAAGGGTCGTACCAGAAACGTGGTGTGGTAATGATGGACTTCTTGGCTTGGCAGTGAACAATATTTGCACAGACATAATAGGTAAACACTACCATTAATTTACCCAAAAGTTATGATAAAACTACATTAGATGACACAGAGGCAAAGAGGGATAGGGGCAGGAATAAGACAGGCAAGTCTATATCTACTCTGAAAAGTTAATAGGTGTCTAAAACTGATTAAATTTGATAAATCAGAAAGTAACCACATTGACATATTTTTAAGGAAATAGGAAGGTAAACAACAAAAATCTAGAATTATGAAAAATGACAGAATGGGAATGGAGAGGGGTTAAGCATGGGGCTGCTTTTTCTTATTAGTAGCCTTTTAGTATTACTTGACAAAGTGATTTAATAAAAAGTTCAATTTAAAAATTAATAACACTTAAAATAGAAGCTGAGGATAAACTGGACATAATTACAATGGAAATGTTTGGGGGCCCCTGGTTGGCTCAGTCGGTTGAGCGGCCAACTCTTGATTTCAGCTCAGGTCATGATTTCAGGGTCCTGAGATCAAGCTCCACATTAGGCTCCATGCTCAGTAGGGAATCTGCCTGGGGATTCTCTGGCTTCCTCTCCCTCTTCCCGTCCCCCTGCTCGTGTTCTCTCTTTCTCTCTCTCAAACAAAAAATTTTTTTTAAATGGAAGTGTTTAGATAACTCAAGAAGAACTGTCTGGGGTTGTCCATATAAAAAGATGCTCTGGGGTTATAAATGGGAACGCTACTGATTACTTCCCACATGATGCCAGAAAGGTATGCATGATGAACCATCCACCATCCTATCATGCCGCGTGGAGTGAAACTGTATTCTCAGGTACAGCCTTTGACAGCTCTGCCTCCCCCACACTCCAAGCTACAACCTCCCATATTATCTCCCCACCTCCTGTCATACCCCAGCCCAATCAGCCTATGCTGTGACCAGAACTATCCTCAACCATTATTCTGATTACCTCACCCCATTGGTCAACACCCTTTAGTGGCTCCCTACTGTCTACTAAATCAAGTCTCATTAGTCACCCTCCTATGTCCTCTCCAGTTATACACCCAACCCACCTTTGTAGAAATGCTACTGTGTCCAGCTTGATTTAACCTTATTCTACCTAGGGATAGAAATGGGGACAAAGGGGCGCCTGGGTGGCTCAGTCGTTAAGCGTCTGCCTTCAGCTCAGGGCGTGATCCCGGGGTCCTGGGATCGAGCCCCACGTCGGGCTCCTCCCCTGGGAGCCTGCTTCTTCCTCTCCCACTCCCCCTGCTTGTGTTCCCTCTCTCGCTGGCTGTCTCTCTCTCTGTCAAATAAATAAATAAAAATCTTTAAAAAAAAAAAAAAAAGAAATGGGGACAAAGAAGATGAAGGAACGTTCACTTCTACCTTATACTCCTCCATATTGTTTCTGTTTGGTTTTTTTGTTTTGTTTTCAGGGGTTTTTTTTATAAGCAGGTATTAATTTTTGTGACTTCAAAAAAATTATAAGCATAACTAAATAACTAATTTAACATGGAGAAAACATGGTATCCGCTTCCAAGATTAAACTGATCAATGTGTTACTTGCCAGAACTTCAATCTTGAAGTCATCCATCACATATTTCCAGTACTGGGAAGACTTGATGCTGAAGGGATCAAAGGCCAGGTTTTCCATGGGGGTGACCAGGCTGTCCACCCTGCACAGGACATCATCGATGCGCTTGGGATCCCCCGTCACTGCCTTTAGTTCAGGACCAAATATATTGTAAAATTCCTCCATAACCTGCCCAAATAAAACACAAGGCAGTTGTTATCTGGTTTTCTCATGAATGTTGTAACTACAAATGGGTTGCATCTAGGTCTGCCTGAGGGCAACACTCAGCCTGGGCGGCTTCATCGGTTGGAATCTCTTAATTTTGGCTCAGGGTGTGATCTTGGGGTCATGGGATCGAGCCCCGAGTCAGGCTCTGCACTCACCAGGGAGACTGTTGGAGAATCTCTCCTTCTGCCCCTCCCCCATGCACTTTCTCTCTAAAATAATCTTTTTTTTTTTTTTAATTATGTCACACAGGCAACTTCCTCCCAGTCTGAGACCTCTGGTAGTATGCCCACTGCAGGTAGGACAAGATCCAGACATCCTGACACACTTTGCATAGTCTGCCTGTTCTTCTGTAACCCCTTCCCATATGGCACCCCACGCCCCGCCTCCGTGCAGCCGGCCTGGCCCTCTTTCAGTCCCATGTTCCTTCCCGTCACAGGGCTTTGGTACTTGCAGTTCAAACTGCCTCCGTAGCTACTACTCATCACTAACAATCACGTTGTCACGTGCAGCCCCTTAGAACAGGTCAGGCCCCGCACGCGCTTCCAGAGCCTCCTCGACTGTGCTCTTCAGAGCAGTGACTTCAGCTGCAGCTGTCTATCTGTAGGATTGTTAGGTCTACCATCTGTCTTCTACCAGACTGTAAGCTCCATGGAGCCACGGGCTAGGGACGTGCTCGCCAGGGCCAGCTTCACGGGCGTGAGACCCAGGCAGGCGCACAGGGCTCCAGGCGCAGAAGGGCCCCATGCTGGGTGTAAGGCTCTGCAATTAACCTTCTTGAAATTCTTCATAATTTTATCTTTGCACATGTGTTTTGTAAATGAAGCCCAATGGGACAGTCGTGAACACCTATGAGCAGGTAACTGGGATCTGCGTGTCCTCTGCTCCTTGCCACAGAGCGTGTGATACCCACGAGCACAGGATTCTGGTGGGCCCACCGCGCACGGCAGTTTGGGGACATTCGCAATCAGGACAAGCAAGCGTGTTGCATCAACAAGTACACGAGGACATTAGCTGCTCCACGAGACCACGTTCTCCTTTCAAACCAGACTTTGCTTCAGACACAAGAGGCTACAAACTGTTCTGAGAAACACGCCTGAACAGGAAACTGACACTATGGCTTCCAGCTCCTGTAACTTCCCCGTGTTCGCCAGCTACGCACCGTGAAATGATGACACAAAACAAACAGCAGGGACAGCAAAGGCCTCTCCTTTCCCTCCCAGCCCCTCCCCGCTCGTCAGCAAGCAAGCAGGAGAGAAGCCCGCAGAGCGTGCGCGCGTCAAGAAGGGAGAG
This sequence comes from Ursus americanus, assembly GCF_024610735.1. Classification (NCBI taxonomy): domain Eukaryota; kingdom Metazoa; phylum Chordata; class Mammalia; order Carnivora; family Ursidae; genus Ursus; species Ursus americanus. Next base: position 19,699,257 of record NC_142156.1, on the reverse strand, counting down.
AAAGGCAGCTGAGTTAGTTGTGTGCGGTGTTCCCGCTGCTCCGGCAGCAATGACGTGCACCTGCGCATCCAAGCGACAAAGCGCGAACTGTGTCCCTCTGGCGACGCCACGTATCAACTATTGTACTTGCATTTTAAGCCAACGCTGCACAATTTAAGGATGAACGGTAAAATTCATGGAATAATTTAAATGTTTAATTTCCTATACTCTCTTTACTTTGCTACAGTCGTGGCAAACAAAAACTAAAGCCTGCTGAGGCGAAAGAGGTCAGAAGAAAGGAAAGAGCTTTATATTTTGATGTTTTTAATAGCATTTTTTTTCCTGCTTTTTGAACAAGGGGTCCCACGTCTGTTCGCACTGGGCCCTGTGGGTTAGGTGGCCGGCCCTGGATTTGCTCCCACAGTTTCTCTAGTGACAAGCACAGGTGCCTGGCACAAACGAGTTCTCAACAAATACTAAGAAGGAATGAATGGATGGACCTTCATGAGACAAAGGACTGTGGCTCATTCATCCAATCAGCCACTAAACCCTTCTATATTCATTGAGGAGAGAGAGGGATTGGATAAATGGGGAGTCACTGGTGGCTGGGTCGCAGCGGAAGCAATGGGCAGGCATGATGTGGCTTCAGGAGAGAGTCAAGAGAGACGTCTTGGACGGGACTCTGAGAAATTCCCACATTTAACGGGAAGACAGAGGAAGAGGATTTTTGCAAAAGACACTCAGAAGGAATAGCCATAGGTCAAAGGACAGCCAAAATCAGGGTGAAGGAGGGGTGTCGCAGAAGACAAGGAAAAGGTGTGAGAGGTCTGGTATATTCTGGTACATTCTGAATGCTCTGGCAAGTGCTTCCCCTGCCAGACACCGTCTGTCTCCTGGCCTCCCCCGACACAGAGAATGTGCCGTCAAAAAGCCAAACTGCTCTCCATCGTGTAAGTCCCAACTCCAACCAGCTTCACGTGCAGCAGAGAAACCTACGACAGCCTCCCCACCTGCAAAATGTCGCAGAGATCCTGGCAGATGGAGGCCATGTAATCTGTTCTCTCAAACAGCCTCTTTCGGTCAAACTCCCACCGAGCTCCTCTCCCCGAAGCCTCGATCTTGGCCCTGGTGTCGAAATAGGCCTTTTTCCACATGTGGAGGGTGTTCCTGGCCTCTGAGGTTTTGTGCTGGGCGCTGGCTCGATTTTCTCTGTGAAGAAAAAGAAAGGCCTCGATGGGGGAAGGCGGAGCTGCGGTGGGTCCGAGCTACACACCCCAAGAGGCTTCTAAGGGGAGAACTCTCACCAAGGAGCAGGGCCTCCCTGATCTCACAGCCTGGTGGGGAAAGCTCACCGGGCGAGCTGCTGCTCTGCCCCCGTTTGCAAGGCGTGATGCCCTCACACACTCGCAAGGTCGGGGATTGCCAGCCGCACCCGGGCTGCCCGCCCAGCACGCAGAGCTGCGGTTCCCCTGGGGAGCCTTCCGTCTGAGCCGGCAGGGGAGCAGGCGGCCTTGGGCCCCCGGCCAGAGGGCCACTGTGGAGGCTGCAACACCGAGTGAGAAGATAATACCAAGGTTTTTGTACCTCTTTCACCTGTATAGACTTTTTTAGAAAGTGAAGATCGGCACCTCCTTCAACATTTGATCCCAGAGGCTCTCCCACCTCAGGGGCCTGGGGTCCCAAAGTAAGTTTCCTTCTGACCGTGGGACTTAGTCTCTCCCAGGATAACTAAGGAAGACGGTCCTGATTAAAACAGAATAACCCATGGAACGCCTGAGTGTCTCAGTCGTGTCTGACTTTTGGTTTTGGCTCAGGTCCTGATCTCAGGATCCTGGGATCGAGCCCTGCGTCAGGCTCCACGCGCAGCAGGGAGTCTGCAGGAGATTCTCTCTCCCTCTGCCCCTCCCCCATTTGTGCACGCACTCCCTCTAAAATCCACTAAGTAAATCTTTAAAAAATTAAAATAACCTATGTATCCCCACAACGGGGTATTATTTGGCCATAAGGAGGAAGGAAGCGCCTACACCCATTCCAACACCGATGAACTTTGAAAACGTGGCGCTGAGTGAAAGGAGCCAGTCGTAAAAGACCCCAGGCTGGAGGACTCCATCTGTACGAAGAGGCAAATCCATCGAAGTGCAAAGTAGATCCATGGCTGCCCAGGGCTAGGTGGGTCGGGGAGGCTGGAGGGGACAGCTACAGGGCATGGGGTTTCTTCTCTAACTGGAAAAGAATATTCTACCATCAATTATGGAGATGGACACATGACTCTGAATACCACTGAAGAGCCGCTGAATTGTACATTCTAAGTGGGTGAATCGTATGGGGTGTGAATCATGTTGCAATAAAGCTGTTTAAGATTTTTTTTTTTAAGTAAGTGCCACGCCCAGCATGGAGTCCAACATGGGGCTCAAACTCACGACCTCGAGATCAAGACCTGAGCTGAGATCAAGAGTCGGACGCTTCACTGGCTGAGCCACCCGGGCGCCCCAGAAGCTGTTTAAGATCTCAGGAAGAACACAGCGCGATCCCTTCTTACTTGAACAAAGTCCGCAGGTTGACCACTTTGCAGACTCGCTCAGCAATTTCCCAGGCGATCCGCTCCATGAGCGGGATCATCCTCTCGTCTTTGTTGTAGTGTCGGGAGATGATCCACACCATCTTCAGGGCACTCATCATGGAGGGGATGGTCTCCAAGACGACGTGGAAGCTGGACCCATGCGTGATGTTCTAACCGGAGAGAGCAAGCAACCTCAGCCGTGGGGTCAAGCAGCTCACTAAAGCAACACGTAAGCAGGAAGCGCCCCTCTTCCTAGCTCAAAAGGCAAGTACACTTAATACGGGGGGAGTGTTTCACCACCGAAAGTCTGAAATAGGTCTGGACGCACGGACATGGAAAGAGAGAGAAGACGGACAGTGAAAGTAAATAAACCAATTTGCAGAAGTGGGAGTATGTGAGTAGATACCGAGATACAGACCGTGCAAACAGGAAACACCACACAGGTGTGTCTACTGAACACACGCACACACCCGGTGCGTAGTATACGCGGCAGACTGTATTTCCCAAATGCAGCCACAACACCCTGTGCCCCCCTCGCCATTAAGAGACGGCGTCATCCTCTCCACCCCTCAAATCTACACACACTGTTACTTCTTCAGCCAGTAGAATATGGCAGACGTAACGTTGTACCCCTTGTGAGCATAGTCCTTAGCTGGCCTGCATCTGGTCTCTCAGAAGCTGGCCGCCATGTAAGTGTGACCGCCCTGTCACCCTGAAGCCACCAGGCTTGGAGACATCCAAGCCACGTGGAGAAATCCTGGGGGTGAGATACCACATGGACAGAGAGAGGCCCATGAGCGCCCAGGCCCCAGCCGTGTGGGCAAAGAAGCCATTTGGGGGGCGCCCGGGTGGCTCAGCTAGTGAAGCGTCTGCCTTCGGCTCAGGTCCTGATCCCAGGGTCCTGCAAGGGAGCCCCACTTTGGGCTTCCTGCTCAGTGGGGAGCCTGCTTCTCCCTCTGCCTGCCGCTCCCCCTGCTTGTGTGCGTTCTCTCCCTCTCTCTCTCTCTCACAAATGAATAAAGAATTTTAAAAACAGAAGCCATTTGGAAGCGGGTCCTGGAGCCCTGTTGTACATGGAGCCAAGAAGAGCCGCCCAGCTAAGCTCTCCCCAAGTTTCTGACCCACAAAATGGAAAGACAAAGAAAATGTTTGTTATTAAGAAAGCAGAAAAGCCCACAGATTGGGATACTGCAAAGCATTTATCTGAGAAGGAACTTGTATTCAAACAAAAAATTTTTTTAACCCTAAATCAGTAAGACACATCAAAAATAGGGAAAAGATTAAAAACACATTAAAAAGATTAAAAAGACAGAAGCACATGACAAGGTGTTCCATCTCATCAGTTCTTAGAGAATGTGACTCGAAATCCCAATGAGATAGTTTATTATGTATTATTACAAGAAACACCTAGAATGGGCAAAGTCATAGAGACAGAAAGTGGAACTGAGGCTACCAGGGGTGCCGGGAGGAGGGAGTTGTGGGTTCAGGGGTTCTGAGTTTACGTTGGGGGTGACGAAAGGCTTGCTTACGGGGGTGAGGACAGGTGCCCAGCATCGTGTATTTATTGCCCCTGAACTACACGCTGGCAAGCAGTTAAGATAACCAACGTCCCATGCACGCTACCGCAGTTGTTTAAACACTAAGTTAAAAAAGGAAACTCAATCCGGTGAGATCTAATTCACGGCCCTGACTTTCCGAAGCGCTGGCCCCCGCGTACCTTGAAGTGGCGTTCCACTGTGGACAGAAACCGCACGTTGTCTGAGGCCTCCATGTGCAGCTTGAATAATTCTGTTAAGACCGGCTGCAGGTTAGCCACAAGCATGGAATCGGACTCCTTGATCACTTCCAAGACCTTCCTGACTACTGGAAGCTTTGTCTGTTCATGGAGTGCACTCAGCGTTGCATTTCTTTCCCGCCAGAATTCAATTTCAGCCAGAGGACCGTTACCCTGAGAGGCGACACGAACACACAGAGTGTCATCATTGGTGTGGAGCGCACATCTGTTCTTCGTTCTCCAGCTGCTCCAAACAGGAACCAATCCATGCACTTGACCTAGGATGGTCCAATCGGAGTGGATCTGAGGACTCTGGCTAGGGCTGCTGAACAAAGACGCTCCACCTTCCTCCTGGCCATGTGACACGGAGGCGTAACAAGGTGCCGCCATGAAGGAAACCAGCCTGAGGATGGAGATGAGAGATTCCCAGAGAAACGCAGCCAGACCAAAACATACTTGAAACCAGCCCTGCCTCTGGACATTTCAACCATGTGAGCCAACAAATGGTCTCTTGTTTGAGCCAGCTGAGTTAGGTTTCCTGTTTTGGGCAGCCCAAGTGTCCTTATAGACGGTATTATCTTTATCAGTCCAGGGTGAGATCTGGCAGCACGCTAACATCAGAAAGCCCAAGAATGACATCTTGGGGGTGTATGCTTTGATCCTTTAAGGAGGTCACAAAGCAGTAAGACAAGAGGCTGGGTCAAACAGATCCCCAGACTCCTGGCTCTTTCTCCAGGGGCCAGCATGAACTGTCAGGGAATCTGCGAAGGCACCACCTGGGTTACCTGAGGAGTCTTTTTCAGCTGGTCCTCGACAGCTGCAGAGATCTGATTCAACCAGTTTATCACGCACTGCTCTAAGACTTCAACGGCTTCCGGGTCAGCGGCCAGGTCGGACACCTCTCTCTCTACGCTGATGCTTGGCATTTCTAACTTGATCTCACCTAGTAGAATAGAAATGGTCCATTTGCCACTCGTTTGGGGAAAAGGATTACAGACAATAACGTTCAAGTGAATCAGATGGGTCTCTCCAGACATCAGTCCAGTAAGATCTGAAACACCCCCATCCTGATCTGTCTATATTTCATTCTCTTCCATTAGAATGCAACTAAACATGGTAGAATATTGTAACGGTGTTAAGATGGGTCACGGTGATCTAGTTATGCAAGATGTTTCTGTGGTTATAATCTAGTAACTTCAATTTAAAAAAATTAAACAAGGGTTAGCCTGGCTGACTCAGTCGGAAGAGCACGGGGCTCTTAATCTCGGGGCTGTGTGTTGGAGCCCCACCTTGGGTATAGACGGCACTTCAAAAAAAAAAATTTTTTTTTAGAAAAATAATAAAAAAATTAAACAACCCAGATCTCAACAGATATTTGAAAAAAACCACCAACATGAAATAGACTGGCCAAGATAAATCAGAAGCAATGACCTCAGAGGAAACTGAGACAATGCAAAGAAGAATTTGTTTTTAATCCCAATTATTAGTCTCCGAGATGTGAGACAATATGGCGCCCATCAAACAAGCACAGACCAAACGCTTTGGAAAAGGAACAATCACAGAATAAGAGGGCCTAAAAATTGAAAAATGTGATAGCTAATGTGAAAAAGTTCAAAGGTTGGGGAAAAGTTGAGGAACTCCTCAGAAAAGCTGACTACAAAGACAAAGAGATGGGAAAAGACGAAAAAGATTTAAAAAAAAAAATCATCAACAGCATCCGTCCAATGTTAGCAAGAAAGAACAGAGATAAATACTGGAGGAAATTATGAAGAGAAGTGTTCAGGCTACAAGGCTAGGTCTTCAGACTGAAAATACTCACAGAGTGGTCAGGAAAATAAATGGAAAAGGGACCACAAAAAAGTCCATCACAGCATTTCAGGACACTAGGGAAAAAGACACAAATTAAAAGTTCACATAAAGGGTAGAGGGAGGAAAAAACAGGTCACCTTAAAAAAAGAAAAAAATCCAGTTTCTCCTAGGGAACACTGGATGCTAGAAAACAATGAAAACTGGATTCAAAATTCTGTGTATTAAATTCCAACTTGTGCCCAAACCATTGTGAAGACAGCATCAAGTCATTTTCAGATGTGAAAGATCTCATAATTTCCCACATGCCTTTTCTTTTTTTTTTTTTTTTTTTTTTTAAGATTTTATTTATTTATTCGACAGAGATAGAGACAGCCAGCGAGAGAGGGAACACAAGCAGGGGGAGTGGGAGAGGAAGAAGCAGGCTCACAGCGGAGGAGCCTGATGTGGGGCTCGATCCCACAACGCTGGGATCATGCCCTGAGCCGAAGGCAGACGCCCAACCGCTGTGCCACCCAGGCGCCCCCCACATGCCTTTTCTAAGGAAGTTACGTAAGGATATATTCCCACCCAATAAGGGAGAACGAGAAGACCTGGGATCCAGGAAACACTGAGTCTGGGATGCAGTCATGCATCACGCTGTTGGTGACCTGCCTGTGTTGTGACAAGGTACACAGGACACGGGGCAGTGGGGGGACATGTCTAATAAAATGGGACTTGCAAAAACAAAACTCGAAAGGACTGTACGAGATATTTTTACAAGATACTTTAAGAATAGCAATTTGGAATGCTGGCGGAGGAAAGGGAAGGTGTACAACAAAGGAAACCCCATCAAAGGAACCTACGCTGCTCTGAACTAAACCGTATTCCCATCGTCATAGTAACGTCAAAACCCATTTTGTGATTTAATGAAAAGAAGGGCATGTAAGTATGATGGGAGCCGGCTGCAGTGGGGGAAACGGGGACAAAATCCTCATCATTGTGCCAGGAAATAACACTAATGTCCACAATTAAGAAGCAGCAGTGGAAGCATATATTTTAGGGACGTGGCAGTAGCTATCAATAGAAACAGCTAAAGGGGCGCCTGGGGGGCTCAGTCGGTTAAGAGTCTGCCTTCGGCTCAGGTCATGATCTCAGGATCCTGGGATCGAGTTCCGCGTCGGACTCCCTGCTCAGCGGGAAGTGTCCTTCTCCGTCTGCCCCTCACCCCACTGTTGTGTTCTCTCAAGTAAAATCTTAAAAAATAAATAAATAAAGGAAGGGAGGGAGGGAGAAAGGAAGAAACAGCTAAAGAACTAAAGACAGGGAGCAGAATGGACCAATAGGGAAAGTGAGGCAGGGTCAGTACTTCAACGTATTGTATGTTAATACAATTAAATTTTTTTAAACCTTGCATATGTATTACTTTAAGAAAATGCAACATATATACATATTTGTATACATATTAATATATTTAATATAAGTATACTTGCTATAAGCATATTAATATACTTGTATTAAACATTCACTCCACAACAGTTGACCTAACGTTTGCAATTTTGTGCATCTTGAAGAAAAAAGGGCAAAAAGAGCTTTTTCAACTGACAGCCAATAACTTACAAAAAGCCTTTCGTAAATGACCCATAAAGAAAAACAAATTTCTTCCTCGAGATGATATTATAAAACAGGGATTGGCACAGTTTGGGGGTTTTTTAAAGACTTAAGTAATCTCCACACCCAACATGGGGCTTGAACTCACAACCCTGAGATCAAGAGTCACTCGCTCTACTGAGAGAGCTGGCCAGGTGCCCCCCCACCAAAGTTCTTCAAGTACCAGAGAGTAAAATATCTCCAGCTTTGCAGACCAAGAGGCAAAGCTGAGGACAGAATGTAGGTCCTTATATAACCCTTTGAGATCTAAGCATTGGAAACTATACTTTCTTAGCCCACAGGCCACACAGAAAGGAGCAGCAGGTGGGATGTGGCCCATTGGCCGTAGCTTGCTGGCCCAGGTTATAGAATATCAACTCACCTGCTTTTCTGGTTTTCTAAATCATACATGCTCATTATAGGAAAACAGGAAAAAAGAAAGAAAACCATCTCACAGCCTAGAGTAAGTGACAATGGCTGATAACATTTTAGTGCATTTCCTTCTAGCAGTTTATCTAAAACACAAAAATGTGTTCACCCATCTATTTTTTGATACCAGAAACAAGACACAGGGGTGCCTGGGTGGCGGTCGGTTGAGCGTCTGACTCTTGGTTTCATCTCAGGTCATGATCTCGGGGTCGTGGGTTCGAGCCCCACATCAGGCTCTGTGCTCAGCATGGAGTCTGCTGGAGAGTCTCTCCCTCTCCCTCTCCCCCTCTCCATGCTCACAGGCTCTCTCTAATACATAAATACATCTTTAAAAAAAAGAAACAAGACACATAAATCATAGCCAAGATCAGAAGAAACATTTTTTCCCATCTCTGCTGTTTTCCACTAATTCAGGGAGAGAAGGGTTAGGCAGGCCAGAGAAGGCTACAAACGCCAGTGAAGGAAACACAGACACCAAGAGAGAACTGGGGGCGGGGGGAGTGGGGAAAAAAAAAAAAAGAACACTCTAAAATAGAATCTGAAAAACACATGTCCGTAGCGTGTTATCAAAAGTTTGGATCTCTACGGCTGTTTCTCGTTTCCAGCAGAGAACATTTCTACGCGGTGGGGCGTGTTCAATGTTACTTCAAAGCGAGGGAGAGCTCCGTTTCCTAGAATAGCGATGCCATCTCGCAGCCCGTGCTAGCCCTCGCCGATGAATGCTGCTGGCCGTCACAGGCTAGGGCTCTCCACAGTGGAACCCCCTCAGCCAAACTCTCCACCTCGCTGTTCTCCATTCATGACACGCATGCTCCCAGGCTCGGGGCCTCTCGCCCTGCCATGCACCCCAGGTAATGAGGTGCAGACCCAACAGTAGCTGCTGCAAGGCCCGCCATGTGCAGCCCTGGCCTTGCACACAAAGCTGAGGAAGCCAGGACCAGCCAGCCACCCTTCCCTGCTCGTGGAAACTCCAGTCTTCCCAACTCCCTTTTCTTGCCCAGGCCATTCTCCCTGCCTGAAACGCCCTTGCTCCCCAACTCCACCTACTAAGGCTTTGCCGTCCGTTCAGAGGAGGGTCAAATGCCACATCCTTCAGGAAGTCTCCTTTGATTTCCCCCTGCTTCTCCCACATGTTCTCCCTCTTCCAAACCCGTAAAGGCCCTAATATCTTCCCCAAGCTCCCATTTGGCCATGGTTCCTTGTCTGCCAGATTATAAGATCCTTGGACACAAGGATTCCGTCATTCCTCTTTGGGTCTTCTTCCCAGCTCAGGGTTGCTCGTATGGTGAGCAGGGAAGAAAGAATGATTTATAAATGAAAACAAAAGACTCCTGGACTCTGAAATTGCCTTCTTAAGGGAAACCCATCATGCTTCCCTCAACACGAGGGAAATGAAGCCTTACCTTCAAGTTGCTGAATTGTTCTTTGAATACTATCTGCAAATTTCTGCATGTTCATTAAAAATTCATCCCGTATCAACTGAATGCTGTGATACGCTTCCCCAGGCACGCTGGGTAGATCAACTTTGTACTCAGACGGTTCAGAGAGGTCTGCAGGCGTGAATCCCACGGAGGTGTCCTTGTGCTGATTGAAGGACAGAGCCGGCATGAAAACCTAAAACAAACCACACAGTAGTGCATTCAGGATCATGCACTCACTGCCTCTGGCGTCAAATATTCTATCAGACGAGGCACAGACTGGATTACAAAGCGGAAACTGCTCAAGCCCAGAGCCCAGAACCTAGAGAGAGAGAAACGATATGTGACGTAAAATGATCCCATGGTAAGAATGTGACCCAAGCCCGAGGTGACAGCATTTCTCCGGCTGCCACCGGCCACAAGGCGGCTGGGTTCGAAACTCCGGCACAAACAAGAAAAGCAGCAGGGTTAGCGAGTCCGCTCGGTGCCAGGCTAGTTCACGGCAGGGTTAAAATAAAGGAGGGTCTGGGGGCGCCTGGCTGGCTCAGTCCATAGAGCGTGTGACTCTTGATCTCGGGGTTGCGAGTTCGAGCCCCATGTGGGGCACAGAGATTAAAAATCTAAAATAAAGGAAGGTCTGAGGACACAGTCCTTTTGACATTTAGCTGAGGACAGAAGCACGCATTTATGAAGTCACTTGAATATAATAACAAAGCTTCACCCACATAAAAATGATGAAAAAAAAATGCCCACGGGTTGGTTGGTTGAGTTTGGGTTTTGGTGTACAGTTTTGCCTTTTCTTCTGAAACTGGGGTTCGTGATTTAAGACAAAGTACGGGTACGTCCCACTGACTGAAGAGCCCAGAACTTCTAACCTGCAGTTTCGCAGTCTGGATTCTGCTGACCGCACACTCACGGTGATGTTCGACATGTCCCCTCCCCAGTAAAACATATTCTTGACGCTGCCTGCCTCCCACTCCCTCCCCTGATTGAACTCCAATCTAGACCACCATCCCCCTTCACAGACTCTCCCACAGCCTCCTACTGGTCTACTCTTCCCTTCAGCTTTTGTCCCAACCCCCCACCCCCACTCCCATGATATAAGTTTCACACAACAGCCAGAGGAATGATGCAAACCAGATCATGTCATTCTCCTGCTGAACCAACCCACCTTTCCAACCTTCCCCACTTCTCTCCAGCCACACTGGCCCTTCTTCTGTTCCTGGACCAGGCTATGTCTGCTCATGCCTCAGGACCTTTGCACATACTACCTTCTCTGCCCAGGATGTTCTTGCCCCAGAGCTTCATGTGTCTGACACCTCCACATAATTCAGGTCTCAATTCAATGCCACAATCTCAGAGGGGTCTTTCCTGACCCCCTCAGCCCCACCCTATTACACTTCCCTAGGAATTTATTAGTGGAATTAGTCTGTTCATGAGGGGTTTTTTTTTTTTCCACTATCAGACATCACCTCCCCATGAGGCCATCCCTTACTACCACTCCCTGCACACACAAATGCGTGCACACGCACAGAGTCCGTTTCTATCATATTACTAGGGATTATTGAACTCCTGCCACTTGTTACCGCCTGATATTTTCCAGCTTAGGAATCTGGGTCTTGTGTCTTTCCCCCAGTATCAGCTCCTAGAGCAGAGATCCAGTCCGTGCCGTTCTCCACTCGCCGCTCTACCGTCGAGGCCCCTGACGGCACCTGGGACGTAAGAGCGGCTGAACATTCCTTATATGTGGAGTAAACGAACCAGACAGCCTGAATCTTACAAACTGTTGAGATCCTTTCCTTTGTCCACAGTTACCTGACATATGACATTCTTCAGGAAGGGAAGCACGTTAGCATTGACAATGCCGTACTGCAGCACCTCGGGCATGGTTTCCATGGCTTCCTTCATGTCCGTAGCCTCGGAGATCATCTCTGCGCGAGAACAGATTCAGAGTGTGAGCTGCGTGGGGAGGTGGCAGGCAGGTAACTCTCGCAAGTGTCTGGGAACCTGCTCCTTCTTCCCAAGTAGTTACCTAGGAATGTTCCAGGCACGAGCTCAAAATGATGCTGAGGTCTATTCAGATGAACCCCCCGGCCCATGAGACACGGAGGTAAGCATGACGTGCTGGGGTCCGCAGGCTCCCACCAGCAGCGCCACAGACCTACCCGGACCAGCAGATAGACACAGTCATGTTTTCTGGAACTGTTCGCTAGGCTCCTTGCTTTGCCTGGGTCCCCACTCCCAGCAACGCCTCTCCAGTTCACCGCCAGAGTCCCTTCTGAGTCACGAATATTTTTAAAGACAGATTTGGTGACAGCCTACCCTTGAGCCAGGTTTTGTTTTCCAGGTCTTTACTCTGCCCGACCAAACATTAATGAGCCCAGGAGACATTTGGAAGGTCCGTTGGGCCCTTCCCTCGACCTCATTGGGAAACAAAACAAACTCAACGTATATCAACCAAGGCAGCGATTTCACTGGCTTCGGACCCACATCTGTGTAGACTTCATTCTCTCCTCACTACACTGCTCTAGATCAAACTCTTCTTTACTCAAACTTGAAAGTATAGAAGGACCCAGAACGTGAAAGAAAGAGCCTGACCTCAATGAAAGACGACCGCAGAGACACAAAGATGACAAGGGCGAACAGTAATAAAGCCCGAGGGGACGCCACAGCTGCTTGGTTCACGGCTTGGGCACCCAAAACGCCATCCAAGTTCAAAAGAGGAAAAAGAAACCCACATAATGTTTGTTCTGGAATTTACGGCGAGTCCGAAAACATAGCTATGCACAGCTTCCATGGAGGTAAAGGCAGAAGAAATGGGGGAAAACCCAGGCCGGAAGAGTGGGGAGTCAGCCTGAACTGAATAAGGCAGGAGGAAGGGCCAGGGGTCAGAAGAGACAGAATGACAACCGGTGGGGGTGGGGTCACTAGAAACCCCCAGGTGCCTCCCAGAATGCAGCAGGAATGCACAGAGGGAATATTCTGCCCAAAAGTTACCCTGTGGGATGAACTTGGCCTCCAAGCAGCTCCTCTGTCTTAAATGACACAGCCACACGGAGAAAGCCCCAGAGCTCATCGCACAGCTCAGGGCCACATCGTTTGGTATCTCTCTCCCTTTCACTGTTACACTAGAACTAAGAATATACTTGTACAGTTGTTCTCATTATTCCTGGTCGTTCTGCTCCGTGAAGTCACCCCGAACAAGGAATTAGCGAACACCGAGCCACTGCTCCACAGGACACACGGGGTTAGGCTCCAGCAGCCTCTGGTCACATTTTCATCAGCCATCAACACATAACCTGGCTTTGTGTTTCCATTTAAAGACAACTTATTTAACGTACACGGTCGATTCATTGACATTGAACTCAGCCAACGCTATAACTCACAGCTGAGCCAAGCTTCTCTAATACACCGGTCTCATCTGTCGGAAACATCACAGCCTTCTCGTGCTCTGGAACACCGGACTACGCTCGAGGCCATTTTCAACAGTGAAATCACCAAAAAACATGAAGACCGTGGCACTACAGAGATCACAATAAGGACAGTCCACCCTCAGCCAGGAACACGCACGTTCAGCAACTCAAATGATTCCCACTAAGGGGCGCCCGGCTGGCTCCGTCGCGGAAACACGCAACGCTCAATCTCAGCGTCGTGAGTTCAAGCCCCACGTTGGGCGTACAGAGGACTTACAAATAAAATCTTTAAAAAAAAATCAAATATTTGCCTATGCTGTGCATGTCCACAAATGACCTCAAGGCATGGCAAGGATTGATTTGGGGGTTATGAAAACATGTGAGCGAGTAGGTGAATTCACAAAATGGAACCCACAAGTAATGATGATTGGCTGTCCTGGGAGGGGGGGGGGAGCTGTATTCTCAAGAAAGTGTAAAAATTAAGAATCTCACAGGTACACACCCAGGTGCATACACACCCACACTCATGCACACAGACTAGAAATATACCTTTTGTATTTCTGAGAAAATACACCACATTCTGGTCCAGAAACTCCTCAGGGACGGGAGTACATAGCACATTGAGATAGGTCTTATCCACAATGTGCTTAACGGTTCTCTGAAACGTGGGCGACAAAAAAAACCATCAGGCTTAGAGATACCCGCTCACCCAGACAAGCCAGCATTCAGGCGCCCCGAGCCCTCCTCTCTGTGCCTCCTGAACTCCCCCGCTGACGACGGGCCCTAGCAGACCACACGCATACATACACATACACACACACACACTCGCACACACGACAACGCACCCAGACTTGAACGTTTAGCCTGACTCTATTAACTGGCCGATGCAGCCACACTCGACCTGGGAAAAGTCCAGAAAGAGTTTTCTGAGACAGTGAGTTGCAACACACGGGCTTGAATTTGGTTTCGGGGGTGAGGTATATTCGTGGAGCAGAGCAGAGCAACGTCGTTTAGCACAGGCCAGGCTAGATGCTTACATCCTGGCTTCAAGCTCCACCTCTGGGATTTGTGAAGTAAAAGGTAAACTCAGCAGGCCTGGGGTGTCCAAACTCTGCGTGTTCCAAGGGTTTCCAAGCTGGCCCTTCACCAGCTCCTGGGTGATCATCTCTGTGTTTGGAATAGCCTATCTGATGTGTCTTTGTACACCTGGGGCCTTGGGTCATGCCAGGTACTTTATACTAGCAATGTGGCGGGTGATGAATGCCAGTTTGTCTGCCTGGAGGCCCCGGTAAAAACTCGGGACGCCTTGGGTGAGCTTCCCTGACTTCCTATGTGTTCTCGCACATACTTGCTGGGAGAAACAGCACGTCCAGGCCGCCCTACCAGGAGCTTGGGCCCCTTTTTCTCCCAGACTCTGCCATACGTTCCTTTTTCTTTGTTGACTCTACTCTGCATCCTCTCACTGAAATCAACTATAATCACGAGTATAAGAGTTCTTCTGGGTCCTGTGAGTCATCCTAGCGAATCATTCAATTTGAGGGTAGCTGCGGGGACTCCCAACACAGGATTCCATCATCTCTATCCCCAACATGTTCCCTGTATGAGTTGTCAGTGACGCAGACTCCTCGGAGGGGAGGGAATTCCCATTACCCCACCAAGCAGGAGAAAGCCGAGCATACCTTGACGGGGACGTCTTCTACGCTCTCTTTGTCCACTTCCTCGTTCTCTACACCGATTATAGGCTGATTTATGGAATCATTCCTCATCTGCAAATTCTTAGCTGCAAAACATTATTCAGTGTGCAAACTGAAATAATCAGAAAAGATTTCCTACCATCAAGACCAGACCTGTACCTTGTACAAGTGTATTTCATTCAACAGACAGGTTATCGAAAAGCTACACATACGCTCTTCACAAATGAATCCTATCAGAGCCTTGGTGTACATTATAATGATGAAAGTTCTTTGTATTTCTGCCAGGTGGGTTCTCAGCTGGAAATTTAACGTGTATGCGTGTGTGCGCACGCGTGTGTGAATGTCCCAGCTACGATGTGCAAAGCGGGATTTCTCTGAGGTTTTCACTTTAAAGGGAGTTTTATTAGGATGAGAATGATAGCTCACATATTAGCATTTATTCTATTTTCATAGAGAAATTTGTGGGGGATGAAAAGAAATCTAAATAACATGAATGTGTATCTCTCAAGTCTACTGTGACCCATAAAGACCTGGAAACCTCAGAGCCGGTCGGTCAGAGCCCTGGGAGTTACTGATGAACCCAGTGATCACAGAGAAGGGACAGATTTTCCCCAAACAGTTCAGCTCTTGCTGCAAAAGGCCCGATGCAACACCAGGGTGACTTTGGAATCAAATCAGTGTGTGGGGACATACTGGTCTACTCTTGGTTTTCTCATCCAAAAAACGGGGACAAGAACATCTAGTGACCAGACTCTGGAGGAGTCGCTGGGGGTGTGGTTCGGCCCCTGGCACAGCGACCAGCGAGGAAACAGTCGGTGGCCAGCAGTACAAATGTGATTAGAGCACAAGTAACAGCCTGTAGCCAAAAACACACTTGCAAATACACTGAATGGGCGCAGCTGTGCTCCTAGACTTGGTTCAAATGGTTAAGTTTTAGGTTGTGCATATTTTACCACAAAAAAAAGAAAAAAATACACTTAAATATCCACTCGGAAGTAACGTTAACTTGCTTTGTCGAGAAGACCTCCCTAACCTTTCTCTGCAAGCAGCCTCCTTCCACGACGTCTTTCCGTGGATTGGTGTGTCTTCGTGGAGCCTCGCGGGAAGTTGGCTGTGACCCTCGTCCCCCACCGTCTGTCTTACCAAAGCCCAACCTAGCTAGCCTTCCCGAGAATGAACGGGCAGCCCGTGTCTGTGACCCCACAGTCCTCTCCCTGTGATCTGCCCCACGGAGGGGACGACATTGTGGTTAAAAACAAATACTTCTGGAAAGGAGGACTAGCAGAGACAGCACATCACCAAAAAACCCCTTTCCCTCGGATTTTCAAATATTCAGTATCTCGTCAAAGTGAGGTGTTTAACCTACAGCTTCTGCTTCCTATGAGGGCAGGTGAATCACGGGATAAGTGTGGCACAGGGAGCCATTTAGCTCTGCTGGGGACGTGCAGGGTCTGGAGCACGGCTCTCTCCGTCTCAGCCCTACTGGCGTTTGGGGCTGAATCATTCTTTGTCGCAGGCACTATTCTGTGTGTTTTAGGATGTTCTGCGGCATCCCTGGCCTCTACCCTCCAGATGCCGGCAGCACCCGCCCTCCAGGGGTGACAACCAAAGCGTCTCCAGACATACCCAATGCTCCATGGGGGCCCAAGTCTCCCCTGGCTAAGAACCGCCGTCCCCGATACAGAGGGCCAACAGACATATGAAAAGAAGCTCAACATCACTCAGCACCAGGGAAATGCAAATCAAAGCCACAGCGAGCTATCACCTCGCACCTGTCACAATGGCCACAATCAAAAACAGGTGTTGGCCGGGAGGTGGAGAAAAAGGAACCCTCGTGCCCTGCGGGTGGGAATGCAAACTGGTGCAGCCCCTCTGGAAAACAGAATGGAGATTCCTCAAAATGGTAAAAATAAGTCAGAGAGACAAACCGTAAGAGACTCTTAACTCTAGGAAACAAACTGAGGGTTGCTAGAGGGGAGGGGGCGGGGGTAACAGGGTGATGGGCCATAAGGAGGGCACGTGATGTAGTGAGCACTGGGTGTTGTATGCAACTGGTGAATCACTGACCTCCACCTCCGAAACCAATACATTAATTGATTTTAAATTAAAAAAAAAAAAAAAAAAAGAACTACCCTACAATCCAGCAATTGCACTACTGGGTATTTACCCCAAGAATATGAGAACATGAATTCAAAAGGATATGTGCACTCCTAGGTTTACAGTATTTATAACTAAATTATGGACACAGCCTAAGTGTCCATTGACAGATGGAGAAAGATGATGTGTATATATACAATGGAATATTACTCGGCCATTAAAAAAGAATTAAATTTTGCCATTTGCAACAACGCGGATGGAGCCAGAGAGTAGAATGCTAAGTGAAATAAGTCAGAGAAAGACAAATACTATATGATTTCACTCACATGTGGAATTTAAGAAACAACGGGGGGGGGGGGGGCGGGGAGACAAACCGAGAAACAGACCCTTAACTATAGAGAACTCGCTGATGGGTATCAGAGGGGAGGCTGGTGCAGAGATGGGGGAAATAGATAGTGAGGAAGGAGGGCACGTGTCCCGAGGAGCACAGGTGGTGCACGGAGGTGCTGAATCACCGTATGTACACCTGACGCTAATATAACACTGTTTACTGAAATCAAAAGTCTAAAAACTTCATAAAATTTCTAAAAACACATGCAACAATGGTTTCAATAGAGGACAAAAAGAAAGCTCAGTTAGATAAATAGTAGAAATACACCAGAAATAAAATGAAATCACTCGACAGAAAAAAAAAAAAAAAAAAAGAAAGGAGAGGAGAGGAGCAAAGAACCGGCAGCAGGAGAACTGGGTCAAAGGGCGACGCCAAAGCCGCGGCTTCACGAGGGGGGGGACACAGGCTGCAGGGGCTCGGCAACGCGAGGCACACTCAGGTGTATTCAGAGCAACTTCTCCCGCTCAGGCCTTTCCCACACCGGGCAGGGACCTCCTCTGCTCGTGCCGCAGATCGGCCAAAAGAAAGGGCGCGTGGGGTTTGCACAACGGGAAGGAGGCCAGACGCCGCTTGCACAGGACTGGGGGCGGGGGGGGGGGGGTCGCGTCCTGGATTCTACTGGGTGGAAGAGTGCACGCCCAGAAGTCACGCCGCCCGGACCCTCGGAAGGGGACTCTATTTGGAAAGAGGGTCTTTGCGGATGTAAACGAGGAGGTCATGGAGAGGGCACCCCCCAAATCCGGTGACTGCCGCCTTTGCAAGAGTCAGGACAGCAAGATTCTCGGACCCACAGAGGCAGACGCGGAGGGACGCGCGGGCCAGCCAAGCGAGGCCCGGGCCGGAGGGGCAAGGCCGGTGCCCCCGGGAACCTGCCCGCCCCGCCCCGCTCACCGAGGCCCAGGGCCGAGCGCGGTGTGCGGTCGCTCGGTGCGCCCCGCGACAGCCAGCACCGCGCTCCGTACCCCTCCTCGCGCGGAGCCGCCCCAGCCCTCGCCGGACTCACCCCCCGACTCGACTTTCTGACCATCCTCCTCCTCCTCCTCCTCCTTCTTGCGTTCCTCCTCGGTCGCCGCCGGCACGTCGCCCTCTTGACCGCCGGGAGCATGGAAGAAAAAAAGGAACACGTGGCTGTCCCGCCGCACGAGGCACCTGAGGCCACTGCTCCCCCGGGGAGGTCGGGGCGAGGACACGGGAGCCTCTCGCCCTCCCGCCCTTGGGTGAGGCCGGGCCGCTGCACTGACCGCCGGCGACCCGCCGCTCACCCTGGACGCTGACGGGCGGGCGGGGGAGGCCTGCTCCTCTCGCGTTAAGACCCGCCTGGCGTGCGAGTTCCACGGGCTTGTTAGACGGGCCACCTGCCCGTCTGGAACCTTCTGCCTCCTTGCTCCTCCTTCCCTGCCCAACTGGACTGTACTGGAGCCAATTTATGAACCAACACAGTCACCCCGAAACGTTCCAGTTACCCCAGACAACTCAACTCCACTAATTATTATTTAAAATGTAATATAGGGGGCACCTGGGTGACTCAGTCTTTAAGCATCTGCCTTCCGCTGAGGTCATGATCCCAGGGTCCAGGTGGAGCCCCACACTCAGCAGGGAATCTGCTTCAGGATTCTCTCTCCCCCTCCCCCACTGCCCTTACCTTTCTAATTCTTTTTGAAAATTAAAAAGAATCTATTACTGTGTGGGGCGCCTGGGTGGCACAGCGGTTAAGCGTCTGCCTTCGGCTCAGGGCGTGATCCCAGCGTTCTGGGATCGAGCCCCACATCAGGCTCCTCCGCTATGAGCCTGCTTCTTCCTCTCCCACTCCCCCTGCTTGTTTCCCTCTCTCGCTGGCTGTCTCTATCTCTGTCGAATAAATAAAATCAAATCTTTTTTTTTTTTTTAAAAAGAATCTATTACTATGGATTAAGCAAGTGCAGCCCCCTTTCATCTATGGGACTGGCCCATATTAAAAAGACTGACGGTATTCAGTGTTGGCAGGACTGTTGGCTAACAGGCACCTGGCCACTGTTGGGTGTGGATAGGCCGGGCCTCTCTCCAGAGCAGTTTGGCAGCCTGTCTGTCGTGTAAACGCACACACCTAGGAAACGAGCAATTCTGCTTTTATAAACCTCTTCCACAGAAATACACAGTGTGCAAGGATGGGTGTGCATTGTTACCTTGCTCGTGAAAAAATACTATGGAAAGTAAATAAGTGTTCATTCATTAGGGGATGGCTAAATAAAATATGGTGTATCACTGTATTTAAACCTATAAAGTTAGGTAGATTTATAGGTATTGACATGAAAAATTCTCAAGATGTATTTGAGGGAGACAAGTCACAAAATAATATATATAGTACGACTGATTTAAAAACTATTATTATATAGAGAAGATATTGATGATTGATTGATTGATTCAGGGAAAGATCCGGCAGGATACACGAAAACTAACAACAGTGGTTGCCTACAGGAATGGGAGTAGGACTTAAGGGATAGTGAAGGCTTGCTTTTTCACTTTTTGCTTTATATATTCTATGTCATGTGAATTTTTTAAGAGAATGCCCTTCAGTAATACTTAGTGTCATTTTTCAAAATTTAAGGGAGTCATTACATGACATATACAGCCTGATTCCATTTTGTTATTTCAAGAAATACACACTTACCTACTAGAACAGTGTCTTGGGCTGACTGCTGCTAGTTGCAGACACCCCTCTTTCCTACCACCACCCACACCAGCATCTACTTGTCTCTATTCATATAATGTTTAACTGGGAGCAGAGAGAAGTCTTGGCTGGGGGCAGGCACAGAGTCAGAAAGAAAAGAGGGATGAAGGGGCACGCACTGGCTGCACTCCAGGTCCTGTGAACAGACCAGAGCCCCATAAAGTATCCAATAAAACTGCCCAAGTGTCTTAATAAGCAGAGAGTGACAATGTGAGCCACGGAGCTGGGAAGGAAAACCCCTCCCCACCTCTGTCCAGAACCCAACACCGTTCTGGTGCCTCCGGGATCAGCATCTTTGGGTCTCTAGGGACAGGATGCTCAGCAGGGAACGCGCTGGCATTCTCATGATGTGGTGACGGTGGAGAAGAGCCAGAAAGGAGGGAGAGAACGGGGAAGCGAGTCAGAGACAGCACAGAACCAGGTCACGGTCCAAGGCAGACCCCCGAGCACCCTTTCGAGAGTCCAGGAATGAACCCGGGAACTGAAATCTGCTTCTACAAAGAACGGAGACATCCAGCTGGGGGAAACTGAGCTGAGCAGTGTACGCAGCTCGGAAAGCAACCGCCGAACTGCTGGAGTCCGAGCCGCGTCGGGGAGGCTCACCGATCTCCACCTCCACCTCTTCTGGCACCACCTTTCGGTAGAAGAAGAGCGTCGAGGCGCCTTCCTCATCACTGATCTGGTTGAGGAAGTGCAGGATGAGTTCCTCGCCCTCGCCGTCGTTGCGGTTCAGCAGCTCCTCGAAGAGCTGGGGGTCTGTGATGCGGAAGGCCGCGTAGACGCGGTCGCGCATCCACAGCACCCGCAGGTCGTCCATGGCGCCGCGCAGCGTCGGATGGCGCCCCAGGAGCCCAGCGACCGGCGGCGTCCGTTGCGACCGGCGGCGTCCGTTGCTACGGACGCCCCGGCAACGGCCACCTGGCGCGCCCGCCTCCGCCCCCGCGCTTGCAGCGGGGCAGACCGGGAGCCCAGGGGGGTGGCGCCGAGGCCTGTCCGGACCCGGGCCCGCCCTTGCCCCGGGAGAACCGAGCGGAGCAGCGCGGCAGCATGCTCGCTGGCGGGACGCGCAGAGAGACGAGGCCGGTCAGGGGCCGCCGGAGCGCCTTTGCCGGGGGCAGCTGACTGCGGACCTCGGGGGAGCCTCCTGGGATCCTCTCCACCCAGGGCGAGCGTCCCACCCCCGGTGCCCCTAAGGAGGCCGAGGCCAGCGAGGTGACGGACGAGGCAAGGTTACAGTCTCGGAGTTGGCAGGGGCAGAGTCTAACAGTGGGAGCCCCCAGCCACTGGATCAAAGGGCCTCAGAAAAGCAAATACCTCTCAAAGAGTTCCAAGAAGGGGCAGGTTCCTCCTTGCACACGGGATCGGGGAAGAGGGAGCCCCAAGAAGGGACAAGTGACTTCTGGCATTTGGGATCAGGGAAGAGGCCAACTGCTTTGGCTTTCCCGCCAAGCTGGGGCATAATAAAGCAAAACACCCATGTTTTAGAAAATAGATTTATTTTTCATTAGTAAAAGGAAGTTCAATACTGATAGGAAGATGCAAAATTGTCCTTTCGTGCATTTGTGGAGCTTTAAATTAGTGACTGTGATTTCCCCCTCGTGGAGTTGAGTCTCTAGATGACAAAAGGCTGATCCTAAGAACTTAGCCTCCCTGTTGGATTTTCCCATCAAGGAACAAGTGGAATGTTCAAAGTATTTCTTAAAATTCTAAACCAAAGCTCAGTATCAATGACCTGGCTGATGGAAAACTATTACTTGGAACTGCCTTATTTTCATCATCCTGAATTAACATTTCTTAGTAACCTTACCAGAGATATACCAGATGGCATGCAAGCAAATTTGGCTTTAAAATTTTAATGAAGAAATTTACTATTTTTAAATGCAGACTGCAGAACAGTTATAGGAGTTTTGTTTTTGTTTTCCAAAATGAATCAGGCCCTAAAATGTCTGAATATTTAACTCATAACCATCGTAAGAGTTACCTATGCTATATTCTATGGCTTATTAAACTACAGCAGACTGAAAACTGAGAACAGAATGTTTTTATAAAATATCCATTGCAGAAACGAGGAGAGTGGCATTCGGTGAAAGGTGAGTCTTTTCAAAGTCCAGTCTGCAGTGACCAGAAAGCTCACCGTGATCATCAGCACACCCTTTGAGCTCCTTAACTGATTACAATTATGGCACCATGAGGACATTCCTTACCCCTGCAGGATGAAATCAAATTGTTTCCTGAAGACATTCCTTGGATTTTTATTTTAGGACTCCATTAACACACAGAGTGAACACCTGAATGAAAACTGGAAAATGTGGCCATCATGCCATTTATCACGACATGTCCTCTTTAGGAAAATAAACAGGTATTAGCATCATCCAGACAACTGACCATTTTTCCTCTGGATATTTGCTATTAAGGGAATGAAGTCTGTCTTGAAAATTGTAGGTGTAATAGTTTTACCAAACAGCTTAAAAACAAAGCACAGCAACCACTCTGGTAACATGACATTGGAACCTATAGCTTTAGGAAAAAAAAAAAGTCTCCTGGTGCCTAAAAGACACCATCAAACTCTACTTCTAGAGAGTTCTTTCACAGAAGTTAGGACTAACACATTTTTTTTGTGTAATTATGTAGACTACATAACTACTACCTAGGTTTCAATTAAAAAATGACTCTTCCCTCCCTGTTCTATACCCTGATAAGAGGTGTTACTTGGAATTACAAACTGGGCCATGACAAGTTACCAGAGGGGCCCTAAAAACTCCCGGCAGACACCACATGTCTCTTATTTACTAATCAATTAACGGTGAGGAGTTTCCTAGGGATGAATTAGTTACCATTTTCTTACCCCAGCGCCTTGGAGTAAAGCAGTAAAGACGCCAGCTGGGGGGGGGGACACGTCTGCAACCTCGGCGGCAGTAGGGAGATTTCGTATTCCCCCAGCAGAAGTGTCCACCCAACATTACACCTTTCCAGGGAACCTGAACCCTGACAGCAGAATCACTTCCCAGAGTCTCATGGCATCGTTTCAGGTTTGATTCTGTAGTAGGAGGGACAAAACCCAGCCACTCCAAACTGGCTTTGGGTAACAGCTCACAGGAGCGGAAAGGAGCGGTTACTGCACTTAGACAGCTTTAAGGGCGGAGTCACAATTACGTCCGCGTGCGCAGCTCGTGCCTCTCGGCAAACGGGTCTTGACATTACCTGAGAAGATTCACTTAGATTCAGGGCTACCATAGCTCAGCCTGGAGTGAAAATTCCAAACTCTGCCACCAGCCAGGTGGAGGAGTATAGTGACAAACGGGCCTTTTCGTGTGCATTCCTCAAAATGTTTAAGAAAGTGAGAACTGCAGATTTCTTTTTGAAAATAATTATCTAAAATCAATTATAGTAAAATACGAAAAATGAACATAATTTACAAGAATATAGATCTTCTTCGACTTACTAAGTTGAAAATGCATTCAACACACCTGACCTGGTGCCGCCACGGCCTAGCCCGGCCCACGTCAGCGTGCTCAGAGCACGGACGCGAGCCTCCCGTTGCACAAAACCACAGAGCCTGTTCTGTACGAGAGTGCTGACTGTCTCATGTAATTCACTGACGACTGCGCTGACAGTGACAGGACGCTCGGCCGTGAGGGTGCGGGTGGCGTCTGTGACCCTCGTGATCGCGTGGCTGACGCGGAGCGGCGGCCGCTGCCCAGCATCACAGGAGAGGATGGGACCGCGGATCGTGAGCCGGGGACAAGATCTAGGTTCAAAATCCCAAGTATGTGTATCGCTTTCATACCATCATTAATTCAAAATTCATTAAATCAAACCACTGTTAACTCAGGGACTGTCTGCACAGATTAAAATGTTCAGTAGGACTGACCCAAATTCATTCAAAACTAAATGTCAAATGAATAGATGAATTTAAGCTAAAGATTATAACAATTTTCAATTGATCCGAATAGTGTTTCAAAGTTTAAATTAACTCTAAATACCTTTATCAGACCTTTATTTAGAATTAGTCTGAAAGTAAAAAATTATAATTATACTGTTCTCAAGGACAGGTGCAATCTCTTCATGGTAAAATATCTTAATTTATATTTTGTTATAAAAATATACAAAATACTACTTTTTCTCTTCCCTTCACTCAGTATAAACCCCTTTTGGTTCAGTAACATCAGTAACATCAGCCAAGCTTGTCTCTAAGTTCAAATCACATCCATATTGTATCTTGTATAGTCACACTGGGTTTTAAGGCTCAGTATACAGTTTATCTTTCAAACATACAATTATCATAATCGGTTTTATATAAGGATAACAGAATAAGAATATTTTTAAAAATATACAAGTGAGATAACCATCTGTTGTACGTTATTTTATCTCATTTTCCCCAATTATTAAAACAAGACAAAATTGTAGAAACAATCCCCTACTTGCAGTTCTAGATAGCATACAATAAAAAAAAAAGTTTACATACTTTTAATCAAGCAGAATGTTAATCTTTTGATTATCCGTCATTAAATTTTTAAAAAAACTATACTTAACTTCACCTGTTGGAAAAATATTATCTGACAACGCCAAGCTACAGAATAACTCTTTGTTTTTTTTTTTTAATAAGGTGAAAAGGAACTGAGTAAGACCATTTTCAATTAGCCATTCAAAACCACTTCTCTCCCCCAAGCCTATATTTTTAAAAATAACTTTAACATAACTTCTGACCTTAACTTATATCTGCTCATCGTAAAAACTGAAAGAAATTTATATATCTGAAATTGACAAACTTTACAAAATATTTAACATGAGGAAGAGGTATATCTTACAGAATTATTTGGCTATATCATAAGGCAATCAATGAAGACGGAGTTTTTCCTATTGTAAATCTGACGTAAGTGAAATTCTGTAACATGATAATTCTCCATAAATTTGACAGCTTATTAGATACGGCAATGTGATCAGGCCACGTCGTCACTGAACTTCGACGAAAGTAGTCTGAATGAGAAAGGAACAAATTTGGTGCCTGCACCAACGTAGAACTTGTTCTGAAATTCTACCCTAAAAAGAAATAAATAAATAAAATTCAGTTTATTAATAAAAGATTGTGAATAACATTTCCTACATTTCTTAAAACAGCATGTATAAAAAACAAAACCAAAAAAAGTTTCTGTGCCGTACATTCTCTCTTGGCACAAATGTTTTTACTTAAATAAAATCCACACACGCACACATCCTGCCCCATGTCGCCTTTCTCGGTGTGCAATGGAAACACAAACCCATCACGCCACCTCACCCACTCCACACAGACACGCCTCCCTCCACCCTGGTACCTTCACACACAGACAAATAAGCTGACATATACTAGAAACCGTTAAGAAATATGTAAGAATTTTATCTTATTTTACAATAAGATAAAGTAATCTTTCAGACCCCAAATGAATTACATAGTTATTCAGCAAGCATAAACTAGCTTCTACTTGTCAGTGATAATATTTATGAAACAATATACAATTTTAATTCAGGGGATCTGAATCTAGATCCCAGTGTTGGGAAGGCAAGAACCAGTCCAAATTGAGTGCCAGACTTGTGTGGGGCTAGATACATACATGTGGGGAGGGGTTCTTTTTTTTTAAATAACAGTTTCAAAGCTAAATTTCCAACTCACCAGTGGAGGCGTATGGCGTGAAGAAATGCAGAAAGGCCTTCCATGATCAAAAGGATGAAAATTGTCAAAACTGCAAAGAGGGCGATAACCGGTAGCAGCAGCAAGACTCCATAAGTGGTGTCTACTCGGAGGCCCACGCGCACCAGCATGGTCCACAGGACATCAGACAACTCTGCAGGGGAGGCAGTGAGCAGAGTCCACTTCCGTTTACACTCACCGAGTCACTGCAATCAGCTAGTGGGTCCAGGTTTCCTTCTGACAATTCTGATTATCCACGAAATAACGTACACACCTACATAATCCAGATGTAATCTGCTTCTCGTGTAAAAGTTAACCAGCCCCTGCTCGTCATCACCCTGAGGAAGCTGAGGCATGCCAGAGACATCCGAGGCCTGCCTCCCAATGAGAGAGCTTGACCCAAACCAGGGTCGGCTTGGCTCTGTCCCCACACAACGCTAGTTTGCACAGCATCTGAAAGATGGTTCTGTGCTTCCCTCCAAAATGTGGAATGTCCCACAGAGCATCCCTGGGGCTCACTGTGGCACTGCGGGGTGTCTCAGCATAGAGTTTGGGAACTGCGGGTCTAAGTGAAAACTTACGTGCGTGAGCCAAACTGAGAGCCCAGAGCCTCAGGTATGAAGCGGTGTTGGAGATGCATCCCAGACAGTACTCGATGGAATGAATCACTTGGGTCATTAATATTTCTCCAAAGTTAAACTGGGAGAGATCACACAACCTGTGTTAGGTTCGGAAATTGCCCGCATGCTCCCACAAGTTACCCATGTGTTCCACTTTCACTCCCTCGCTCGTGGTGAGGGAAGTGGCCTCTGGGACATTGGGGAGAACACGCTAGAACATGAGAACAATGACTCAAAGATCTGAGCTCTACTCACAGCTCTACCACAGACCAGCTCTATGACCTACAGAGCGGCTCCCCCCGCCTCAGTTTCCCATGTGGCACCTGGACTGGAACTGTCCTCACAGCCCAATGTGACTCAGGAGCTAGACTCTGGCTAAATGCGCATGTCAGAGAGAAATGCAAGCCTGACAAAGAGAAACTGTGAAAAAGGCCCCTGATGGTGAAAAGGCTGTACGACCCTGGGAAAGACTCTTTCCAGCTCTGCTTCTTGGTCTTTTTTTATGATCCTCTGAACCATTAGTCGTCCCAAATTAAAACACTAAATTATGTAATAATTACAAAATGTTCATTATAAGAAACTTTGTGTAGCCTTTATCAGATGACCAAATAAAGTTTCCAAGAACATGAAGCAGACCAGGGTAGCAGAAATGGCTCAGTTGTGTCTGCCCAGCACTGTGCCTCCCTTCTTCGGAGGGAATCTGCTTCTTCCACCATTTACCCCAACCCCCCAGCCACAGCTGTCATGGGCTGACCTGTGTCCCCCTCCAAATTCATTGTTGCAGCCCTAAGCCCCAGTGACTGTGCTTGGAGATAGGGAGTCATTAAGGTGAAGAGAGATCATAAGGGTGGGTGTCTTTATAAGAAGAGACGCATGCCCACAGAGGACAAGGCCCTGCGAGGACACACTGAGAAGGCAGCCATCCACAACCCAAGAAAGGCGGCCTTGGGAGAAACCAGCCCTGCCAACATCTTGAACCCGGACTTCTGGCTTTCGGTTTCTGTTGTTTAAGACCTCGGTCTGTGGTTATGGCGGCCCATGCAGACTACTAACTAGAGCAGTTGTTGGTCTGGAGATGGCAAGTGACCCCAGCCAGGCAATCCCAGTACTTCCTTGGGATTCTTCCTAATATAACAATCAGCCGAGAGTGCTTTTCTCTCCGACCAAAAGACGGAAGAAAATAAGCTCAGGCCTAGCTGTGGCCAAGGTTCCAAAATCGTGGGGCCAACTAGCTTCAGAACAGAAAACAAACTTGCAAAGAAAAACCAACCCAGACTTCTTGGGATTGGAGACCCAGAAACCAATCATCCTGGAGCTCACACAGCTCCTGTCCTAATGTGAGCCAGTCGTAGACTCCCCTTGCAGCCAGTGTGAAGCAAGTCTCCTCCTCCTCACAACCATGACAAAGTTCTGACTGAGACAAGAATCTCCTGAGATCAATGCTCATAGCATCTTAAGTCACTTCATATGACAGCACGTAAGGTTAACACTGCAAATCCCACTGCAAAGTTGAAAAAACGAAATGAGAACCCTTCTGACAAACAGATGACCAAAGCAGCATCTGGGAAGCTTTGTTTGGGGTTTGCTTGTTTTTTTTTTAAGATGATTATTATCGTTCTCATGGTGATTACCTCTATGAAAGCTTGGTTTCTTTTTTTCTTTTTTTCATTTATTTAATTAAATTTTTTATTATGTTCAGTTAGCCACTGTATAGTACATCATTAGTTTTTGATGTAGGGCTTATTTTTGTTTTTTGTTTTTTTAAGTAAACTCTACGCCAATGTGGGCCTCGAAGTCACCATCTGAGATCTACCGACTAAGCCAGCCAGGCGCCCGAAGAGCTTGGCTTCTTATCTAATGTTATCAATAGCAACAGAGAAGATTACCTCTTCACATGTCATTTCTCTACATCCATCTTCCATTCGGTTATTTCCTTCTTCTATGTCTTGGCTTCCCAGCAGAGAAACTTCTTCCTCGCTATCTTTCCTTATAAGTGTGTAACCACTCTAACAACAACCAAAAGAATGCAGTTATTGCCTTTAAAATCATAAGGACGTGACAAATCCAAAGTCAGAGCCCCTTCATTTCTCTTAATGATTCAGCTCTTGGAGAATAAAAAAGTTGTTCGGAGACTCTTAACGACAGAGAACAAACTGAGGTTTGGTGGAGGGAGGGGGGGGTGATGGGCTGGATGGGGGATGGGCATTAAGGAGGGCTCCCATCGTGGGGAGCACTGGTTGTTGTATGGAAGTGATGAATCACTGAATTCTACTCCTGAAACCAATTTTACCATATGTGTTCATTAACTAGAATTTAAATAAAAACTTGAAATCAAAAAAATCAAATTAAAAAGCTGTTTACAAGAACATGAGCACATCATACCTATTAAGATGGCTATTATTTAAAAAATAATGAGTATCGATTAGGGCGTGGAGGAACTGGAACTCTGTGCACTGCTGGTAGAATGTACAATGGGGCGGCCACTGTGGAGAACAGCGTGGTGGGGCCTCGAAAAATTAAACACAGACTGACTATGGGACCCAACAACTCCATTTCCGGGTACGTATCCAACAGAACGGCCGGCAAGGACCCGAACAGACTTTCACAGACCCGTGTTCACAGCGGCATTACTCACAAGAGCTAAAAGGTAGAAACAACGCAAGCATCCACTGATGGATGAACCAATAAGCAGAACATGGTCTCGCCATGCAACGGAATATGACTGAGCCTTTAAAAGGAAGAAAATTCCGACACCTCCTGTGACATGGATGAGGCCAGAGGCCACGGCGCTCAGTGAAACAAGCCAGGCACAAAAGGACCAATGCTGTGTGAGTCCGTGCATATGAGGTGCCTGGAGGAGTCGAACTCAGCAACAGAAGGTAGAGTGGTGGCTGCAAGAGGTGCGGGGGGGAGGCTGGGGAGTCAGTGTTCCCTGGGGACAGGGTCTCGGGTGGGGAGGATGAAACGGTGCCGGAGACGGACGGTGGTGGCGGCTGCACGGCCATGTGAATGTGCCTCGTGCCCGCGAACTGGACACTCAACATAGTTATAATGGAAACACGTGTTATGTCTATTTTATCACGATGATTTTTAAAGAAAAAAATGAGAAAGCAGACACACGAGAAAACAAGTGTAGAAAGCCATCTAACAAAATGGTGACCCTGGCTATCACGGAGGGACAGAAGAGGGCACCGCTTTCTCTACGTTCCATGCTTTCTGGAAGTTAGTAATACTATTTAAATTGGAAAAAAAAAAAAAAAACACTTTAAAGAAAAAGAAATCAAGAATAAGGCACAAAAAGGCTTTAACAATGACAACCGCGCCGCAGGATTTCGCCGCAACCCGCAGCAGGTTCGCTGCCCACTGGGGCGGGAGCGGCTCGCACAGGCCCGCAGCAGGAGCTCCCGCAGCACAGGTGACAGCAGAGGCTTCGGCTCTGAGTCAGGACCCCAGACCCTCTGAAAGGTGTTTTCCTGACTCCTCTCTGCACAACTAAACCCAGACTCCGCTCGCCCCCCACAAACACACATGCAAACTCGTGCTTACCCTGCTCACTCCGAAGCAACTGCGTCCATTGTGCAGCCACAGCAAGAAGAGTGGTTTTCCCAGGAACAGAACGGGGACAGACAGCGCTGTGACGACCAGCAACAGTCTCTGCACGTGCTCCTGCGGGCACAGAGGGGAGGAAGGCAGGATGCGAAGACGTGCGAACAGAGTCACTGGTGCACTGAGTGAGTGAAGACCAAGGACAATGTCCCCTTCTTCACAGTAACAAGGAACAGAAGGTAAACACAAGCCAAATTCTGTCTGCTGGTGGATCTTTTCCTAAACTCCTAGTTGAATTCTAGAACCAATGAGTAACACTACTGACAGAGTGGGTGAGTATCATTCAGTTCAGATCTGTAAGGAATGAGTAAGAAAATTCTAAGCAGAGTCAAACTCCAGCTAATAATTTTCTGAAAATACTGTAAGAGGGCGAATACAAACACAAACTCTTCATTTTTTTACGTTCTTGTTCTGGTTTTTGTAATTATCATTATAAAGATTACTTGAACGTGAGCACGTAGTTAAGTGGATTCACTTCTACATGAGAAAAATACTAAAAGAGGATTCAGAACAAAACTAAAAACATTCTCTTCTTTAAAAAGTAGGGATATTTACAGTTACCGAAAAATAAATCGAGAGCAAAGCAGGTTCACACTTACAAAGCCACTGCAGTTTACGCGATTTTAAGGGATCTGTAAGTGGCTATGAAAACAAATGACCACGCATCACTGTCCCAGCTTCTCTCTCGTCTGTGGCCGTCCCCATGTTCCCCACAGACTCCCAGAGCCGTATGTGCTGTATGAGCTAGTAGTAGGTACACGTTAGCATCAGACCCCGAAATGCTAAGACAAGTGGGGGCCACAGGCAGAGTCCTATCGGAAGTCAAGAGCCGCGCAGTCAAGCCGACTGGGTTAACATCTGGGCCCCACTGGCAGCTGACTGACCAAGTCGGCCCTGAGCCACTGGGATGACAGCACCTACCTCGAGGGCTACTGTGAGTTAAGAAGGAAGAATCACGGGGAGCGCATTTTCAGGCACACAGGAGACGTATAAAAGTAGTTCCCTTCACGACCTTTCTGACCACAGCACCTGTGCCCCACTGGCCTCCCTGCTGTGTATTTATCCCATCTACGTCATTCCATAAAGGCTCAATAAAATAACACTGAAATACAATTTAAAAAACCACCAACAGGAGAAACAAATAAATAAGAGTTGAAACTCAAATAATTCAAAAAGGACGTCCACATGCAGCTCACAATGGAGCCCCCGGTGCAGCAAGCTGGGCTCTAAATCTGACTGCGAACTTAGTCGGCCATGGAATGTGGGAAACAAAACCAAACGCTCCCTTTGCGGGGTCAAAAAGATTAAAAAAAAATAAGAGCAGAACATACAGCTCGAGAAGACACAGGCTGCGACAGTACTGACCAGGAGGACTTCTGCGGCCCCGCACAGACGCCGTGAACGCGGCACGCAGCGTCGGTAGCAGCATCCATTGGGAGGGACGCTGTGGCCCCACACAGCACAGAGACCCTCGACACACTTGCAACACAAGCTCACACTGAGCGAGCACCGGCACAAGCCAGGTACCTTCCTAAGGATGTGATTATATTAACTCTCTGCTACAAACTGGGTCCTGTTTGTACTCCCATTTTACAGATGAGGGAACTGAGGCATGGAGGAGTCAAGTTATGTGTTCATAGTTCCATTTCGAGGATATGACAGAGCTAGGATTGCAAGCACAGTAGTCACCCGAGCCCACATTCCGCCACCATTGCACAGTGCGGATGCGGGTGGTATGACACAAATGCACAATTCTAGAAAAGCCAGTTTGGGAGAGGGCCCGCGTGCTGTGGTCCAGATGCGGGTTCCGTGATGACCAGGCTTAGTCAGAGACTGATTTTAAAGATTCTATTTATTTGTCATAGGGAGAGAGAGAGAGAGAGAGAGAGAGCACGAGCACATACACAGCGAGGGGTGCAGCAGAGGCAGAGGGAGAAGCAGGCTCCCCGCTGAGCAAGGAGCCCGATGCAGGGCTCGATCCTAGGACCCCAGGATCATGACCTGAGCCAAAGGCAGACGCTTAACCGACTGAGCCACCCAGGCGTCCCAGAGATTGATTTTAAAGTAACTAGAGGGGCACCTGGGTAGCGCAGTCATTAAGCGTCTGCCTTCGGCTCAGGGCGTGATCCCGGCGTTCCGGGATTGAGTCCCACATCGTGCTCCTCCGCTGGGAGCCTGCTTCTTCCTCTCCCACTCCCCCTGCTGTGTTCCCTCTCTCGCTGGCTGTCTCCGTATCAGATAAATAAATAAAATCTTTTTAAAAATAAATAAAAAAAAATAAAGTAACTAGAAAAACAGAGGGATTCACCGGCCCCCGAAAACCCTCCAGAAATACACCTTCTTCCCAGCAGTTCTGATGGCCACTGAGTGGCAGAGAGTTCGGATTACAGTGCTCGACCAGAGCCCCTCAGCACAGTGTTCAGACCCGGGTGGCAGCTCTTGTGATCACATCGGAGAATCGGAAAGCCCCTACATGCCCGGGAGGCCTGCGGAAAGCACCTTCAATCACCCACTGATCAACACACAAAGGCTCTCGGGAGGACATCCTTTAGGCTCCTAAGGGTGGAAAAGAACATTACCTACCTGCCCTGAGTAGAGACCGTTTGTTTCACTCGCCGGGAATAAAAACATGTTGATAAATTCAATCAGAATGCTGGGAGCAACTCTGGAGGTTTCTGCCGAATAGACCAGCCACTTATAGACGATCATAAATATAAGGTATCCGAAGATGCACAGCATGAAGAGAAGTTCTGGGACGGAAACCAAATAAATATTGAACTTCTTCCGGAAATGCCTAGGGAAAAAAAGGAATCCATCAAACCCTGAGCCAGTTTGGACTGAGATAAAGAATAAAGAGGAAATTACTGTTCAATTCTTTGTGACAGGGCCTATCTCAGCAGAGCGTCCTGTCTTCTGGTAACTCGTATGGGGCTCAGACACATCCATGAAGAAAACAGATGTGAGCACAGTGAAAATGCTGGTGTTTCACCATCAGGCCCAGTTAGAGGAAGAAAATACAACCTCTTCCTCTTCACACACTAGCTCTAGTAAACAAACAGTTTCCTAATTTATAAAATGAAAAAAGAGTATAAGAAAAATTTAGTTCCGGAAATAAATCTGAACGTATATGTCACATGCCTCCCTCCCTTGAATGTCAAACTCCATGGAGGCAAAACCTGTTCCCCGTCTTCAGCAGCACTTGACCCCAGAGCCTAGACCAGTGCCCGGCACGTACTATACGCTCAGTAAGTATCTGCTACGAATCACTGAAACAGTCAAAAGCCTGTATCATCACCACAGACTCAAACAACACACCGCCGCACCAGCTGCCTCCGAGACCCATACAGTCGACCCTCAGGAAGCAAAGTTTAAGGAATACCAAGCGTGGCTTATAAATACTGCTTAAAAAAAAAAAAAAATCTGTACTTACAAGTGGTTAAATATTCCCAGAATGACTCCAAAAGTCATGTGAATAATTCCTAAAATCACAGACATTTTCATTTTGAAAGAGTTTAGAAAAGTGAGACAATTTGTGGCCAAGTTCCAAATCTGAAGACAAAACAAAACAAGACATTTTTAACTTCCTTCCACTGCTTGAGGACACAGGCGACACTGGACAAATTTCCTACCTTAAATCAAAAGGCAGCTTTTGATTAATAAGAAAGCAACATTCAGACCTTCTTCTTGACACCTCTGGTCTGAGAGCCACTGATTTTCTTAAACCAGGGCCACAGACTGGTACAGACAATTCTATCTTTAATATAAAGTTCAAAGGATGCCAAATGAAATAACACTGTGCTTAGGGACGCATGCCTCTGAGGCAATACTAAAAGGACACACAAGAGAAAGAGTGACACAGAGCCCAGGGAGCAGGAAGTTCCCTCTGGGGACAGTTGGTGCCAGCGGGGCACGTCCCGGGTCCCGGGGTCTCTTACCCTGGGCAGGGGCCATACAAGTATGCATGCTGTAACTTCACACACCTGTTTTATACATTCTTGTGTATGTGCATTTTATAATAAAGTTTAACAGAAAGGAAGGAAGGGAGGAAGTGGGGAGGGAAAGGGAGGGGGGAGAGAATGAGGGAGAGGGGGGAAAAGGGGGAGTGAGGGAGAGAAAAGGAGAGAAAGGGAGAGAGGGGGAGAGTCAGAGCGGGAGGGAGAGAGGAAGGATGGAAGCCGAAATGCACAAGTGGCAACCCTCGCTGATGAGAAGGCTCAGGGGCGCTGGCTGAATGCCCCGAGGCTCCCTGCCCCAGCCCCTCCAGGTCCTGCTGCTGACTGCTGCTCTCACTCTCCGAAAAAATAATTCTTAACAGTCCCTCATTTGGGGGGATTAGGAAAAGGGAAAAAGGACCTCTTAGGACAGAAAGACTGTGCTTTTTAAGTGAAAATAAGATTTCAGAAAGAAGTCTTTCGGCTGACTTCAGTTTGACAATTTGGACCCACAGGAAGAGCAGGCTGGTGGCGGCCACTGCAGGACGTGGAGGGCAGGAGCGGGCGGGAGAGCAGGAAAACTAGCAACAGTGCAACCGGCAACCACGATGTGGAAGTCTCTCTTTGATGACTAAGCTACAAGCAACTGGGTACAGAACGATCTTTTAGGCAAAAACAGGGCAGAGAAAGAAGATGTATTTGTATGTTCATAAAGAAACTTGGAAGGAGACACAAGAAACTAACCCCAGCAGTTCCCGGGTTGGAGGCGGGGGAACTAAAGGAATAGGGACAGGGCGGAGGAGACCTCTCAGAAGAGCTGGGCCTTGTACATACACACAGTACATCATGGGTCTATTTTTGAACCATATAAGCATAATGCCGATTTTTAAAATTAAAGCAAAGAGAAGCAGTACCATGCCCCAGTCTCCTCCTCCCCCTCAAAACACCCACTTGAACTTTCTTCCTTGGTGCCTTTATTCAGAAACATTTCTTTCCTTCAAGCAAGGCCACACGTTAATAGGAATTTGGCTCTAAAATGCTATACCTTAAGGGAACTGTTATAAGTTTTTTCATGCTTCCAATTATATGAAGATATAAGGCAACAATGTTGAATTATACAATTTATATGTAGAGGAGAAAATGAACAGAACAATTAGGAGGGCACTAGCTTGGGGAGTTTGGATGAAGGCTTGCTGGACCTTTTTCATTCCGTTTTTTTCATTTCTGTACACAATTATATAGCATGTGCCCCCAGACCAATTTTGAGCTGGTCTCTAAGCTCCCCTTTCCAAGGCGAGATTCCTCCAGAAGATGGCGGACAGTCCAGGGACAGTGCCTCAGCCTGGAGACCTGGTGACGGCCTGGTGGGAGCCTGATGAAGGTCTGCCGGGGTGGGGGTGGGGGGGCTCACTGAGCGCCATGGGGTGTGGAATGTGGGGGAGGGGGCAGCAGTCCTGGCCCCTGCAGCTACGTCTCCTTTTCCCTTCTCCCAACACTTCCCATTTCAAACAACTACCTCCATAAGCACCCTGATAGCTCTGAGCTCCCTTTCAAGCTCTGGAACTCCAATTTATTTCTTTCTAAATCAAAGGGTAAAAAAAAAATAATAATAATCCCCACATACAAAGAAGAACTGTAGGAAGCAGCCTGCATTTAAGGGCTCCTGAAAGGCTGGCTCTCCCTGGAGTAAAACAGGCCAGGAGCCATGACGGGGCGGCTCGCTCTCTCCCCACGGACCCCTCCCGTCCAGGCACTGACCCCGGCTTCCCCGGCTTCCACAGCTCAGCTTCATCGCTCAGCCAACTTCATTCGAGATGCACGTGGGCCACGGCCGCCCAGGCAGAAGCCCCCCAGGGCACCTTCCCCATCGTGTGCAACCATGTGAGCCGTGCCCAAGAGTCTGAGGAAGCACTTGACAATTAAAACCAGGTGGCACCACAGAGGAATGCGACATCACGGCGAGGAAAAAGTGCACTCACGGGATCGATGCCAAGAGGATAAGGGCCTTGGAACACTCCAGGAACACTTGGGTCCAACTGCAAAACCCTGCTGTGCCTGACGATGGTGTCACTGTAACAGAGAGCGGAGTGAGCAGGCTTACGGACAGGAGGACGGAGGAGTCGCGGAGAAACGCTCTGCCCGCCGAAAACCCCGCTGGGTGACACACACTTACTTCCAAAGCACCATCTTCCTGTGCTCCGCCGGAGCGTGACTGGAGCTGTACATGGCGGACACGTTCCACCCGGAGCCAAACAGGTTGACCGACTTTGAAAAGCAGTCGTTGTAGATGAGGCCCGTGTACACGGAGAACAGCCCCATCAGCAAGAGGATGTATCGGCCATTGAAAAACATGCGCATGATCTGTGAAAAGCCAAGCGCAGTGAGCAGAGGAGAACCGCCGCGAAAATGCAGGAAGGGGCCCCAGCTCTGTCTGCGCCCGCTCTGAACCACTCCCCCCGGGGGGCTTCTCCGAGGGCCGACATGACACAGAGGCCACAGGCCCACACCCCATACAGATCAGTCAGGGCCCCTTACTGCCAAAGACCAACGTTTAAGAAAGGTCACTTGTGTGGTCAAAAAGGAGATAATGACTACTAATCACCCAACCAGGTGTAACGAGCTGGAGTGTCTGTGCTCTTACCTCCTGTGACTGATTTAGTCTGGGATGGTTTTCATTTAACACCAGCAAGAGGGCAAATAAGAACATCACAAAGCCATGCCCGAAGTCTCCGAACATCACGGCGAACAAAAAGGGGAAAGTGATGATGGTGAAGAGAGCTGCAGGGAGAGCAAGAGACTTGACTCACCAGAGGCAGAAAATTCTAGTTAATTCAAACACGCAACCGTCTCCAGAATTCCCGAAAAAGAACAGACAGGTTACAATGAGTGCTCTACACTAAGCAAAACGACACAAGAGGAGCCGTGAGCCTGCTTTCCCGAACGCCCACTACATCCTTGCAGGGAGACGCAGCAGCAATCAGACAGGACAGGGGGATTTACAAACTCGGACTTCCGACCTGGGTTCACTTCTCTGTAGCTCCCAACTCCGTAGGCGTCCACGATGTTCTGAAACCCCTCGGTGAACTTGTTGGTGCGGATTAGAGTTGGGGGTGTTTCTTTTGTTGGGATTGTGTTCATAAATGAGGGGATCGTAGCACCGCTCTCTCTCTTTCACATAAAAAGAAAGAAAAAAAAAATTACCATCCAAGAGTTCATTCAACAAACACTGGCTCCCTGCTATGGCGAGGCTCTGCGTGGCCCGTGAGGACGTGTGAACCACCACCCGGGGGTTCGAGGGCAGCCGGAGTGGCCGCAGGAGTCAGAGAAGACTTGGGGGGGGCAGCACTTGGGGGGCGTGGTCTTCCAGAAGGAAGTGTGTAGCCAGGCTACGAGGGCGGGAAAGTGGACAGCAGGGCTGGGAATGACAGAGATATGTATATAAGGCAGTGTCAGAATCACTAACATAAAACTGAAATTTAATCTTTTTTTTTAAAGATTTTATTTTTATTTATTTGACAGAGATAGATAGCCAGCGAGAGAGGGAACACAAGCAGGGGGAGTGGGAGAGGAAGAAGCAGGCTCATAGCGGAGGAGCCCAATGTGGGGCTTGATCCCAGAACACCGGGATCACACCCTGAGCCGAAGGCAGACGCTTAACGACTGAGCCACCCAGGCGCCCCTGAAATTTAATTTTTTATCTCTTAAAAACATTAAAGAAGAATCTTGAGACAACTACAACATGAGCTAATAAAACCAAAAAATAGATGAGAATAAATCAAAATGTCCACATTAGCACAGCAAAATTGTATATATAGCTTTTTCCTTCAGAAAGATTCTTCAGAAATGTATTTATTTAAAATGGGAGGGAAAACCTTATTAAATAAATAAAGTAAAACAGGTTATTACCAGAAAAGTCGATTTTCCAGTCAAATTCTATTTCTTAAGACACTTGAAGGTAAGGGGATTCTGGGAATATTCCAAGCAGACGTATAGTTTTAAACCTCCCTGAATCCCAAGAGCAGACAGGGCAACCAGAGAGCAAAACCAAAATCCCACAGACAACATTTCTCACAAAACCATGTCCCCAAAAGCCACAAAATGCAAATGGGTGGGGACAAACCACTCAACGTGACAAGACCTGCATGGTAAGGGCTTCCAGACCAGAGGAAGCCAGGGAAGCAATGTGGCGTTTGAGAGACCCAAGGAAGAAACATCCCAAAAGAGTCAAAAGCATTCCCAGGAAAGCACAGTAAGCCGACCCAAGAAAAGCAGCTGGAACTGGGAAGAGTTCTGTCCAGTATGGGTGTGAGTGCAAGGGGTCCACGGGAAGTGAGGTCTGCGGGGCCACAGCAGTCCAGCCCTCTTGAACTCGCGGAACAGACCAGCGGGGGCGCCCACCCTGCCCCCCTGCCACAGGAGCCCTCCACTGATGAGAGACCCAGGAATGAAATCGAAACTGAGCAGGACAGGAACAAAAGAGATAAGGAAAGAGAAGGTCCAGGTAAAAGAGGGAAAGAGGAAGCCTCAGGTCCAGGAGCTAACACATTTTTGATCCCTGCTCTAAAGTATTAAAGACACAAAATTCTGTGAAGTTAGGAAAGTGATCCTGAATCTGTCCTCTTTTAAGTCCCTTGATGGGGCGCTTGGGTGGCTCAGTTGGTAAAGTGTCTGCCTTCAGCTCAGGTCGTGATCTCAGGGTCCTGGGATCGAGCCCCAAGTTGGGCTCCCTGCTCGGCGGGAGCCTGCTTCTCCCTCTCCCTCTGCCTGCCGCTCCCCCTACTTGTACTCCCTCTCTCTCTGTCAAATAAATAAATAAATAATCTTTAAAAAAATAAAAATAATAAAAAAATAAAAATCCCTTGAGTACCTTAAACATGTTCTGTAAAACTAATATATAAATAGATGATGTACTTACATTATGTGTAATGTATGGACCCCTTTAGTATCTTAAATATATATTCATACATATACATGTGAATATATATTATGTCTAACACAGAATTTCCTTATTTAAACATGTTTTCAGAAAACTAATTACATTTTGAGGTGATCAAAAGAAGAATGGAGGTCAAACCTTATATAAAGTAATAGTAAAAAAAGACTGAGCAGAACAACATCCCTGTGGACAATGAAAACACGCCAGAAGCACATGGCCACAAAACAGACGAAAATTTAACTTATTTCAAAATGAGCAAAAAAAATTACGAAAATAATACATGATATGAAAGAGCACCCAAAGCAGAATTAGAAAGAGTCAGAAACGAGATAACAGAACTCAAAAAGGAATTAGAAATAAAAGAAAAAATATTCAGCAATGAGACAAAACTAGAAAGACCTCCCAAGGTAAAGAAACCTTCCTAGTAATTAAGCCATAAGAGAAATAGAACGGAAATTTTTAAAAAATCAAACAGAAGTAAAGAATAAAAAGGACTCAAGAAGGGGCGCCTGGGTGGCACAGAGGTTAAGCGTCTGCCTTTGGCTCAGGGCGTGATCCCGGCGTTATGGGATCGAGCCCCACATCAGGCTCCTCCGCTGGAAGCCTGCTTCTTCCTCTCCCACTCCCCCTGCTTGTGTTCCCTCTCTCGCTGGCTGTCTCTATCTCTGTCGAATAAATAAATTTAAAAAAAAATCTTTAAAAAAAAGGACTCAAGAAAAGTGACAAACACTGAAGATAAACAAAGAAGGTTCAACTGAAACTAAGAGCAGGTCCTGAAGGAGGAAACCAGAGCAACAGAAGAGAAGAAATACTAAAAAGCATAATTTAGGAGAATTCTTTGGAAACTTTTTTTTAAAGCTATATATTAAAAGAATCACTGACCTCAGAGTGAAACTAGTAATACATTTTATGTTAAGTAATTGAGTTCAAATTTTAAAAAACTTTAATTAAAAAATAAAACTATGTATTTAAAGGACACACTATATATCTGAGAATACCAACCGAGAATGGCCATATCAAGACATATTCTAATAAAATTATTGGTCTCCAAAAGAAAAAAAAATTCTTGAGCACATAGGCAAAAAAAAAAAAAAGGTACAAGACTTGTAAGGAAAGTTCGATCATCAGGCTTGTTGTTACCAACACCATGCCAGAACAAGATGGCTTCACATGTTTAGGATACCCACGGAAAACAAAAACAAAAATTTCAAAAACACGAGCCAAGGATTTTATTTCCAAAAAACAAACTTCCGATTACAAAGGCTGGAGACATACTATTATCAATACGTGAGGACTCAGGGAGTGCTGCTCCCATGGGCCCTGCGGAGGACTCCTGGAGAACACGTGTCGGACAGTCAGACCGACAAGAGTCGCTGGCATCAAGCCGGCGGTCCGCGGTGCCAGTGGCCAGGAGCTCTGCTCGCCGGTACTGCTGCGTGTCCCCACCAAACCCCATCTCACTGGCAGCACAAAGGCATCGAGACATCGGCCAACCCACAGGTCCTTGTGAGGCAGGGGGATCAGCTGGTTTTCAGCAACACTAGGAAATGTTGTGGTTGGCTGGTTATGCCTACAAAAGCCAGCCCTCTTCCAAGAATACTAGAAGTCCATTTATGCCATCAAAGAATGACATAACGAAACAAGGTGACTAGTAACAACAACAACAAAAGAGACCCATATGAAAACTTGTTTCCTGGGGCG
Organism: Ursus americanus; assembly: GCF_024610735.1. Taxonomy (NCBI): domain Eukaryota; kingdom Metazoa; phylum Chordata; class Mammalia; order Carnivora; family Ursidae; genus Ursus; species Ursus americanus. The sequence goes on along the minus strand of NC_142156.1, from coordinate 19,658,900 downwards.
CCTGGCTGGCTCAGTCAGTAGAGCAGGCAACTCTCGATCTCAGGGTTGTGAGTTCAAGCCCCATGCTGGGTGTGGAGATTACTTAAAAAAAAAAATTCAATTTAATTTAATTTAAAAAAAGAAAACTTGTTTCCTTAACTGTCACTTGAAATACCTAAGCCTGTTATTTCCAATTAAGAATCGAGTTTTGATGTAGAAAACACCCTCACAGGAACAGGGGCACCTGAGCCTGTAGCCCTGGCGGAGGGAAAAGCATGGTCTTCAAAGTTCAGCAAGAGCAAACTGATAAGTTCAACTGTATTTCACAAGAAACTTCCGCACAACCGAAACAAGCCAACAAACAGAAACATCAAAAGATGAGTTGACGGGGTGCCTGGGTGTCACAGTTGGTTAAGTGACTGCCTTTGGCTCAGGGCTCCTTGCTCAGTGGGGAGTCTGACCCTCTGACCCTCCCCCTTCTCATGCTCTCTTCCCCTCTCATTCTCTCTCTCTCAAATAAATAAATAAAACCTTTAAAAAAAAAAAAAAGATGACTGACAAACCGGGTTAAATATTTTTGCTCGTATCACAAAGAGCCAACAGAAACTAGTAAAAAAAAGATCAATAACCCAGCAGAAAAAGGGCAAAGCATAGGAACACAAGCTCACAAAAAAAGGAAAATTCAAATGGCTCCTCAATGGAAAAGATTTTCAACCTCACTCAAAGTAAGAGAAGTGCAGCAGCTGGTACCATCCATCACACGGACACAGCAACCCTGTGTCCGGGACTCTGTCCCGCAGATGGGCCAGGTGGTATTCGCATCACCACAGGCCACCGAAACGAGCAGGCAGCCAGCGCAACGAGCCGTGGTACGTCCACACCATGGAACATTGAATAGTTATAACAAGTAGGGCTTCAGTAAGTGAAAAGAACAGCATGAATGAACTGCATGCAACCTTTCATGAAGGAAAGTATCCATTCCTCCGTGCTTACCTACGATTAAGAAACTCAAAGACCTAACAGGAAGCAACAGGTGTCTCGGAGGCAACAGGGTAGGAGGAAGCCACTCCGCTGTGTCTTTTACTTTCTATATATATATACGCACATGCACGTTTTACTTTTCAGCACGAGACTCTATCCCCTACTCAAAGAGCAAATGAAAAAGGCACGCGCACGCGCACACGCGCAGCTCGGATGGCCCGCTCCCCCGAGCCTCGATCGAGAGGCCAGCCAGCTCGGCCCTCTCGCTGCTCGAGGACATTCCCGCTTTCTTTCTCCGGCTCAGTCAGCTTCTCTGGCTTCCCCAGGGCAGCCCCAGGCCCTCCGCTGCGTCCCGACCAGGGCCTTACCGACCCCTGCTCGAGCGCCCGGCGCAGGTCGTGCAGGTCGGCCTCGGGACACCAGACTTCGGCGATGAGGCACTTGTTGGTCACGTCGAAGCTGCACATGTTCAGCATGTGGTAAATGGCTTTCATCTTCTTCACCTGGATGACGTGGCTGTAGACGGATTCGGCGGCTTTACACAGCACTTGCCGTAAATAATCCTCGGTTTTGTGAAGCACCTGGGTGGGAACAAACACGGGCTTCCAACACTGTGGGCACTTTTCAGTTTTTGTCTACCGGGCACCTGCCCCTCCTGGGGGCAGATAAGAGAGCGGTTCACTCCTTCTCTTCTCGACCCCCAGTACCACCGGGAAGCAGGCGGCACCCTAAGCCGGCTGACCTGATGCTCTCTCTGGGGAGCTCCCCTCCAGGACGCCACCCCAAGGGGACAGGAAATGGTCGGATGTCACCATCTGGGTGGCAGCACAGTGGCCTGGCTGGGCCCATGGAGCTCCCCTTTCTTGCCATTCCCAGCCTCAGCTCAGCTCCCTGTCAACCCTGAGAGCCAACGACTCCACCCCATCACATGTGGCCTGAAACCCCTCTTGCTTAAGTGGGTCGGAGTCCACCTCTTGCCAGCAAGAGCTCTCGCAGCAGAAACACTCATTAAAGTAGCGAAGGCACAACAGCCGCCACTTTAAATAGATGGCTTGTCTCCTGTGATGACCAGAGAATCTTCTCTGAAGTCCCATCAACACCTAGGTTTCTAACAGGCTGCTACAATAAAATTTGCCCGAAGAGGAGCGAGGTAAGTGACGGGCCAATCTCCCTAAAACATCCTGAGTTGTCCACAACCAAAATTCTCCATATTAAACAAGAAAGTAAATGGATTTGTAAATGTTTTACACGTCTCAGATAAGGAGGCAACCGTTACTCGTTTACTCACAGTGTAAAGATCTTGAATTCGGGTATTTAATCCCTCCTGAATCTCCTTCCGCTCCTCAGCAGTATTTGGGTAGGGGTAAACATGGCAGTGGTAACTAGAAGACAGAATTCAACAGTCGCACGTCCATCGGGACCAGAAGACGCTACGCCAAACACCAGAACTAAGTTCAGTGTACCGCGTGGGCACGTCTCCCTCCAAGATGGAATAAAAGCAGCCCTCTGGGAGAAAAAGGTGCAGACACGCACTGGCCCGCAGTGAGAGTGAGGCCTCGCACAGAGACACTCAACAAATGTCTACAGGAGTCAACAAATGTAGCAAACTCTCTCTTGGTTCCATGCCCTCCATCATTCCCGGAGCTCGCTCCCAATTCCTACTTCCTGAAATTCACCACCATCCTTGGGCTGGGAATCATTAAACAAGTATGAAACACAAAAGCAAAGCACACACAACAGTAACTACCTTTAAAAGAAAGAGAAAATAAAGGGAGGGGGAAAAAAACCCTGCTCTGGTTTTCTAGCAACTGTCTTTGGCACAGTAAACCTCTCCCTCACCTCCCAGGGCCCATCTTCGTGGGGGCTGCACGGCACCCCAACACATGGGGAGCAGAGTCTGTACCTCCCTCCTGCAATCTCCCGTCCACCTTGACATTTTTATGCCATATGTAACATTTTAAGTTCTGACTATTAAAATTACTTACTCTATCCCAAGCAACAATATCTATGAAATCATGAGTTTGTACGCTGGTTATAGTTTCTCTACTGTACATTAAAATAAATATATATATTCATAGGAGCAGGCTTGTCCAGGTAACACCTGACACTGCTTTCCATACCACCAGTGCCTGAGACTCAGCCTCTAGGAAACACTTTCCAAAGGAAATACCCGAGCCCCCACAAGAAACAAGGCCATCTGAACACAGAGGGCATTCTTTGCAGACCAAACGTTTTGTTTGGCTTTTGCTTATTCTTCCACTGCTGACGAGTACGTCACAGTGAGAGTCTCAGCGCGACACCCCTCAGCACGTACTGGCAGCTGCCGCTCGCAGCTCCTCGCCTGTGTCGCCTCAGTCCTGAAGCCCAGTGAGGGAGGGAGCGGCCACTCCGCGGACCGGGAGGGAGCCTGGACGTGGTGGCTCACCGTGCTGGCTTGCCCAGCTCGCCCAGTGAGTGGGTGGCGAAGCCAGGCTCTAGATCCAGGCCTCCTCCCTCTCGGCGCACACAGAAACCTGCCGAATGTTGTTTGGCCAAAGATGAACCAGATGCTCCATGAGGACAGACAGGCCTCCGTGGAGCTCAGCGCAACAGGGAGGCACAAAATGTTAAAATTTGATTCCTTCTCCAAGTATTCTTAAGCTGTGATTCCCAGGGAGAAAATAAAACCTGAGAATGTTATTAAAAATGGTCTCTGCTTCTAAAGCGTCTTAAGGAGAACGTAGCAAGAGAGACGACTGATGAAACATTTGAGAACGTGGTTTTACAGCAAAGACACACAACCAAACACAGCAATCTCTGCACCCACTGCATTTCCCCTCAAACACAGAGGGTTATTTAGGGAAAACTAGAGGCCACTGAGTATAAGCGAATAGATGAAATGAAATGTTTCTTGTTCTTACCAATCACAGATCTTCTTAACCTTGTGGCCAATCTGCTCTCCCCAAAAGGATATTAAAAACACATACCATTTTATGACTTCTCCCTAGAAGAATAAAGCAGGATCACTGTTACTCCTGCGTCCAGAACTCTGAGAACTCTGGCAGCTCGAACTCTGTCGCAAGTCAGCCCCTCACTTCCGCAGCAGGCCCCGCAGGCTCCGGGACTGCACCTCACCCATCCCGGCCACAGCGTGTTCATCACCCTGACATAGGTCTGGCAGTGGCGTGGGGTCATTTACAGACACGCAGAGCAGCCCAAAGTCTGAGTCCCCGGATGTGCCTACTCCAGCTCAGGTCACACAGGGCGGTTCTCTGCCTTCCAGCTCCATCTCAGACTGTAAACAACGGGCCTTGTCATGGTTTGGTCATGTTTTCCTCACTTTTGTGCTCTTTGTTGGTAGTTTCACTATTTAAAATGGTCCTCGGGCATAATGCTGAAGTGCCAGCTAGTGTTCCTGGCCCCAAGGAGGCAGTGATGTGCCTTACACAGAAAATGCGTGGGTCAGATAAGCTTCCTTCAGGCGTGAGTCATAGTGCTGCTGGCAGAGTTCAGTGTTAATGAATCAATAATCCATATTAAATAGAAACAAACATAAAACAAGGTTATTATTGATCGGTGGACAAAAAGGTGAGCGGAGGCTTGCGAAAACCTAACCCTGTATTTCCCCTAGGACAGTGGTTCTGTATCATTAATTCAAGTGTTCATGGAGACCCTACAGAATTACCATAAATACTGAGAAATATTCTACAAATAAAACTGAGTAGGTTTTGGCCTATTTGCCAGGCCCTGTTCTAGGCGCTAGGAATACAGAACTGAACAAAAAGAGACAAAAATGCCTGACCTGGGAAGGGTGGGGATGTATCCAAGTTGGCAGCAAGAGATGCAAAGAAAACACACAGTCCACCGCATGGGGAGAAGTGATAAGTGCTCCAAAGGAAACAGAGCCGGAGGAGGTGAAGGGGGCGGGGACTAGGGGCTGTGATTTTAAATAGGCTGACAGAGAAGGCCTCCCTGAGAAGGGGACATCAGAACTCAAAGGGGTGAAGGAGGGGGGGGAGCCATGTGGCCATGGCGGGAAGGGCCTTCCGAGGCGCAGAAGAGCTCGCGGAGAAGCAGGTTCAGGGAAAGCAAGAAGGCTAGGGCGCTGAAGGGGTGTGGACAGGGCAGACACGTGACAAGGCCACAAGAGGTGACACTGGAAGGCTCTGGGCGTTTTCCCATTTGAGACAGGAAGCCACTGGCAGGTTCTAAGTGGGGGAGTGACGCGATCTGACTGGAGTCTAATAGGGATGGTTCTAGGTGCTGGGAGGAGAGAGCACGACAGCAGCGGCCGGAGCAGGAACTGAGAACAGAGGCTCCTGCAGAAGGGAGGGGTGATGCTTATCTCCTAGAGCAAGGTGGTGGCCGTGGGGGTGACGAGAGAGACCAGAGTCTCTTCCTATTTAAAAGACACGGGCAACCACCCTGCTGCAGGATTAAACGTGAGGTCTGAGGGAAAAGGGAAGAGTCAGGAGGACCCCCCAAGGTTTGGGGCCTTGCAGTCAGAAGGACAGAGCTGCCACTTACCGAGATGGGCAAGCCTGGCAGGGCAGGTTTGGAAGGAAAGACCAAGAGTCCAGCTTTAGGCATCGGATGGAAGTGTCTTCCAGGGATTTAGAAGAAGACCTATAGTAGCCAGTTAAATAGAAAAGTCTGTTTATGTGGGGAGAGATCCAAGCTAGAGATAAACATTTGGGAGGTAGTATTTAAAGCTGTGAAATTATATAGGATCCCTAAGGGCAGAGAGAGGAGAGACACAGTCCAAGAATCGAGCCCCGGGCCACAAAAGATGGGGAACAGGTCGGGAGCCTCAGCGAAGCACAGGCAGGTGGGTCCTCAAGGCGAGGACACAGGGCAGCGGGGGGTGGAGGAGATGGCCTATGTGGTTGGGAGATCAGTCACACTGAATAAATAAGTAAACTTCGCAATTCATGAAATGTATTGAGGATAAGGGGAGCCAGATTTCTCACTGTCAGAAAAGAGACTGAAAACACACAGAAAAAGGTTCAGTCTAGAAACAACTGATGAGAATTTTAAGTTACAGTTTGAGCACATGGTTTTATAATCTCTAAGCACAGGTAGCCACAGAGGTGGTTACAGCTGCGTGCGTGCATGTGTGCACGTGCACGTGTGTGTACACACACACTCCGACTGCTCAGAGGGCCAGGGGCAGCGACACTCCGGGACACGATGAACACTCGAACACCCAGATGTTTGTAAACACCGACCTCTCCATGGGCCTCGGAGAAGTGGCTGATTCCAGGCTGAGGCTGGGAAAGCACACGATGAAACTGGCGCATCTTACGGTGCCAGGAAGTAAAGGAATGCTCGGTGGATGCTGACAACAGGCCAAACGACACAGGAACACGCGTGAAGGGACCCTCAGCAGCCAAATCAGGGACAATTTGGGCATCCAAATAAATAAGGATCATAGTAGATTACAAGTCATTAAATACAATGGAAATCCACAAGTCCGTGGATGTGAGAGGGGGAAGCCTGCCTTCCGAGCAATCGCTAACATGTACAGAAGGAATGAGGACCGCATGGCAACTATGACCGAGGTGACAGATTCAGGAGAGTCGTCCATGGACGCTAAGGCTGGCAGGCAGGCTGGTGAGGAACGGGACACCAGCACAACTGGGAAATTACAAATCCATCACAAAGGGCAACATGGTGGTGACGTGAAAGTGGAGAAACCCGGCAGACCCCAACATGACCAGGTGGACATCACATGTGGCCTGGTGGGAGGTGCTGAGGTGGACAGAGAGACACTTCTAAGGGGTTCCCACCGAGAAGGTGTGGCCCGCGTCTGGTCACGAAGAAATATCAAATGGCCCAGAGAGAGGGGCTCGGCCTACAGGATGGGACGCCTGTTCCAGAGCCACTACAGGCCCAGGGAGGGAGCTGGACCAGGAAGGAAGGAAGGAGAACTGCTGGAAGATGGGAACAGCAGGTTTGGATCAAACAAAAGTGCTGCGCCCATGCTGCTTTCTCTCATGGGGGGGGGAGGGGCTCTTGGTGGTTGTGTAAGAGCATCCTTGCCGGGGGCACACACACCGGAGTAACTCAGGGGTGACGGAGCCACATCTACGGCTTCCTCTCACAGGCGTGCAAAGAGCCTAGTGAAAATGGGGACAGAGTCACAGAGAGAGCACGCAGCGGACGGAGCAAATGTGGCAATGTGGAATGACTGGGAAATCTGGGTGAAGGGACACAAGTCTCTGTTCTCTTCTGGCAACTTTTCTATAAACTGAAAAGTTTCAAAATAAGTTACTGAAGAAACTAAACTGGGGGGAAGAAAGAAATGGAATTTATAGCAAACCTGACCTCAAAGATTCCATTAACAATTTTAAAAACAGTACTGTGCCAAGGAACACAAACACCTTGGGTATAAAATGGAACAGGGACAACACGCAACATAAAATACAAATCATAAAACCAAGTGAAATCGCCTGAGTCCAGCTTCGACACAGAGTAGTCAGCACCTAGAAACGAGACCGACAAGGGGGAAACAGCTAGAAATACACTCTGGCGTCTGTAATGATGCTAAGGGATCAGATGGTGAACTCAAAAGGCCCTAAACCTGACACAATAAACAAATCCTAGAACCTGAGTACCGTGGCCAAATCAAATAGCCGTATCTTCTCCAGAACAAGCATTAGAACACACACCGAAACTTCAACAGTGGCTCTCCCTGAACAGAATCGCAGGGGACTGATTTTCTCGTCCATGTTTTTGATACTGTTCCCAATTTTCTACCACAAGCGTACGTTTGCTTCGTAACTTTGGGGGAGTTTTATTTTCAGGATGATACATCCCTCCCATCCACTTCTCTGTATTTCTTCATAGACATTTAATGCCCTTTCACATATTTGGTAAAAACTTTGCACAAAAGAGCTTAGAAATATATACAAAAAAGTTTTTAACTTGAGCAAATGCTCTGCATAAGAATGACTGATAGGTTTTCTCAATAAAGAAAAAGCTCAGAAGAATAGTGAGGTAAAAGCTACCGCAGAACCATTTCTATCTTCAGCTTTACATACAGAGGTCATAAAGTTCACAGCTGAAAGACAAATAACAGATGGGCTCCTGGCAGTTACAGGAGCCACTAAAGAGTAGAAAATATTACAGGTGTATGGTTAATGAACAGCTTGACTGATTAGATTTTCACTAGATTAAACTTACGTGGCTCATTCAGGATAAACCTTACGAAAATCCATTTTACAGCCAACCTCCTCTTTATGTGTCAAAACTACTATGGGATATATATTCATCTTGCAGCCAAAATTCCTGAGGCAAGTTTAGAAAAAAGAAAAAAAAAAACACACATAAACCCTTTCCTCAAAATTAAAAAGCCTAAGTTCCTTTTCTACCTTTAACAGATCAGTTCATCCTCATTTAGAGCAATATAGTTATTTTTATGGTAAAGTCTAAAAAAAAAAAAAATCGCAGATTTAAAAAGGTGATTATGGCTTTCTCTCTCCTGTCCCTCTGCCTCTATTCCTGAATAACTCAGTCCCAAAGCCTTAAGTGTATGGGCAGGGATGAACCCAGAAGAAGGGGAAGACCAATGGTGGCCCTGGGCAAAGTCAGAGTTCAAGCAAGGTGAGGAGAGCACCCCTGCAGAGGAGCAGCCTGGGTGGGGTGAGGAGGGTAACCACACCAGGGGCCCACCCCAAATGGGGAACCTGGGGCTCCACACAGGGAGACAAGGGGGCGGCAAAGGTGGGAGACTGATGGGATACTGGTTACACCCAAGAGGATGAAAAATAAGTAAAAATATTAACAACAGGAGCCAAGTTTCTCATCACCAAAGAAAAAAAGTTACAAAAACAGAAATGGAGAAACCGAGACTGACTTCTACGGTACTAGCTTGGAACTGGACACGGACTCACAGTTTTCAATATATACGCATAGGCACAGAAATAAGGTTGTGTGCGTGTGTGTGTGTGTGTGTCCCGGAGCTGTCTGGTGACAGAGCCGGGGAACAGCGACACCTCCAAGAACAACGGGCACCCCAGAGGCCATACTTTGGCTTCTAAATACCATTCTCCACTAAACAGAACCAGGCTCCTAGAGAAGAGGCTGATGCCAGAGCCGGGTGAGGGAAATTACAACATGAATCTGGACATCTTGTTGTGCAAGCAAGCAAAGCAGTGCATGGAAAATGACGGCAGCATGTAAAAGGACAGAAAAGCCAGCTTGTGTGGACTCCAACGGGCCAAACCTAGAGATCCCGAATATCAGTATAATTACAGTAACAGAGTAGAACTCATTGAATCAAAGAGGAAATAGTGAACTGAAAATCTGATGAGGGGCGCCTGGGGGGCTCAGTAGGTTGAGCAGCTGACTCTTGATTTTGGCTCAGGTCATGATCTCAGAGTCGTGGGATCGAGCCCTGCACTCTCAGCTGAGTCTGCTTAAAGATTCTCTCCCTCCCCACCTCTACTCCCGCTGCTCACACTTTCGAAAGGAAGGGAGGGAGGGAAGAAGGAAGGGAAGGGAGAAGGAAGGAAGGAAGGAAATCTGATGAGGAATGACATAGTTACAGTTTCAAAGCGCTTCCCCCAAAACACGTGCTAATTACAAAGGAAAAGAATGACTTCACACTGCAGAAGCCTAACCATCACCACCTCAACCAAGTGATCAAAGCAAACATTACCAGAAATGGCATGAACTGAATCCTGCACTCAACAGGATGCAGTGAGGAGAACGGAACATCACTTCTGCCAAAGACCCACGACCTGAATCTACTCATGAGAAAAGATCAGACAAACCCTAAATGCAGGGACATTCTACCAAAACAACTGATCTGTAAGAATTTTCAAACGTCAAGGTCATGAAAGTCAAGGGCAGACTGAGAAATTGTCCCAGAGAAGGAGACCAAAGAGAGGTGACGATGAGATCCAAACTGGGATTCTAAACTAGACCTTTGCTATAAAAGGCGGGTACCGGACAACCGGTGAAACCTGGATGGGGTCTGAGGCTTGGAGGGTAGCGACGTGTCTACCTTCATTTCCAGGCTGCAATCAGGAGAGAGCCCTTCACTGTGAGAGCTACACCCAAATGTCCTCGAGCAGGATAAGGCCTCAGGTGAACAACTCACTCTCAAGTGGCTCCCTGTGCATCGCGCCTCCAACTCAGCTATCAGTCTGTCATTGTTCAAAGGTGATGGTGACATTGACTCACTGTTTCAGGGTCCTCGAGGGGCTCATCCAGCTCTGCATAGGTCACAATGGTGTACCCTTTGCAGACCCTCCACAGCATTTTCTCAAATGCTTCAACTTTTCCTTGGTTAATTAGGCCAGATACAAATCTATGAGACAATAAAGACAAGCTGTAGTCAATTGAAAGCAATGAATTATCTGATTGCGTTAAAAGGAGAAATGAACACTTTCATTTCTGGCAAAAAGGTGAAGATATCCTGAAAGCCCTCCAGCTGCAAAATATCTAAAATGCTGGATAAAAAATGTTGGGGGGTTGCCTGGGTGGCTGTCGATTGAGCATCTGACTCTTGGTTTGGCTCGGGCAGTGATCTTGGTGTTGTGGGATCCAGCCCCATGTCGGGTTCTACACTCAGTGGGGAGTCTGCTTGAAGGTTCTCTCTCCTTCTGCCCCTCCCCCTCCTCACACATGCACATGCTCTCCCTCTCTCTCTCTGAGATAAATAAATCTTTTAAAAAAATTTATTTTTGGAACATCCTTTCAAATATATAACTGAGCCTATAATTAAGAGAAATTCTTGGAATCCAAAAATAAACCAGGATCTCATAGCTACCTTGATATATTCCACTGACCCAGTATCTTAAAGCCTTGAGTTTCAAGGTCAGCATGGGAGACAGGAGACAGGTACTAGGTCTCCATAAGGTGAGAAGATGAAACTGAATCTCTCCTAATTCCCCCAAGGTTGGGACTCCCACCCCCCACCCCCAAAGAGCTACACCCTTAGTGAATGGGTGGACTAGAAAAAAAGTCCACCTTACAAAGAAGCCCTCAAATAAACTTATTTATTTCAGTTTGGGTTCTAGATAGAAGAGGAAAAGTCCTCCTTGAGAATTTATTTATTTATTTTTTAAAGATTTTTTATTTATTTGAGAGAGGGAGAGGGAGAGAGCATTACTGGGTGAGGGGCAGAGGGAGAGGGAGAAGCAGACTCCCCGCTAAGCAGGGAGCCCAACTTGGGCCTCGATCCCAAGACCCTGGGATCATGACCTGAGTCAAAGGCAGACACGTAACCGACTGAGCCACCCAGGCACCGCTGCCTTGAGAATTTATAACCACAGGTCAGAATTCACTCAGGTTGGGGGCGCCTGGGTGGCACAGCAGTTGAGCGTCTGCCATTGGCTCAGGGCGTGGTCCCGGTGTTAAGGGATCGGGCCCCACATCAGGCTCCTCTGCTATGAGCCTGCTTCTTCCTCTCTCACTCCCCGTTCTTGTGTTCCCTCTCTCGCTGGCTGTCTCTATCTCTGTCAAATAAATAAATAAAATCTTTAAAAAAAGAAAAAGAATTCACTCAGGTTTGTGGCTTAAATTCATATTACTTGCATAATCCAAAAAAAACAAAAACAGAAAAACAAAAAATCCCAAGCTAAGAAATTAATGTAAAATGATTCCAGGTTGGCAGAATGCTCCCCGGTATCTGACAAATGTAAAAACAAATTCTCTCTGAAGGAATACATCCTCAAACCAAATTATCCTTGGATTCCTACAGACCAGGAACAGAGGAACAGATGTTCATAATAAAAAGAAATCACAAATCACATGAGGAAACAAGTTACCATTGGTTCAAGTAAACAGAAAGGATTAATAGCAGAAAAAGATCCTTACAATACAGTTAATAAATTAACCAACTCAGTTTAGCCCCTATGTTTCCACCAAACAAAACAGGACTTGACACTTCACTGAGCAATTATTTTAGGCTTATTGGAATAACACTGAATGGCATAGATGTTCCTTCTTTCCAGCTCATTATACCAAAAGAAGAAATTCCCATGGTATTTAGCTAAAAAGTCAATACAGCTGAATAACTCCACTCAGCAAATAGAGAAGTACAGTGTTTTCTCAAACAGATATTCACTTTCTTTCATTCCATCACAGGCTTTCAAATGGTAGCATTCATCCCTCCACTGACGACAAGGACAGTGTGACGCTCAGCCCCCCAGTGGTTGTCACCTACCCCAGTTTTGCTCCCAGCCTCTGCATACAGCTGTAGTCCAACAAGGAATCATTCTCTAAGGGAGGGAATTCTTCATAAGTGGGTTCAAACTACAAAGAAATATGAAACCAAGTGTGTCTCATTACAAGTGACACTTTATTTCCCAAGTCACGTTTCCGAACAAGTTTACGGAGCATCCTGAGTGCCAGACGTGGGTGCCGGCACCCCAAGATAACTCAGACATGGAACACAGCTCTGGTAAGTTAAAAAGACCGCTTCCCTGTCCCTTATTTATAAGCTACTTGAAGTCAGTTACTGGAGGTAGGGTCCTAATCTATGTCACTGCCTCACTCGGACACAGGGTGCTCAGTCAGACGCCACCACCAATGAAACAGCTCCAACGGGATGGCCTTCTCCCCTCCGTACCCAGCTGAGGGAGGAGTTTTACACAGACCCTACTCTTGCAAACCAGAGAATTTTGTAAAATCCTTTACTCCTAGCAATTTGGGGGGGGGGGGAACCCTAAATCTTAGAGTTCAAACTCATCTTTCCCACTTCTTTTCTCATGATCATAAAAAGGTATTTTTCAACTACAAACTAAAGCATTTTACAAATAGGAAGTATTGTTATTGCTAAAACCAACCAATGCAGGAAAAGGCTTACCGCTTTGTTTAATGTCATATAACCCGACTGAAAATAAAGCTAAGATCAAAACGCACCTCTTTGATAACTGATAACCAAACCAGAAACCGTACGGGAGCAAGAGTTTTACAAAAGAAATGCGTTTCCTCGAGTGGGCGGTCAGTACCTCCACGTTCCGTTTAACGAAGGTTTTTGTCACTCTGAGCATGTGAGTGTACTCAATCAGTTCAAGCAAGTTCTTCCTCAGCTTCTCCTTATTCTTGGTGACTTCTCTCAGCTCAACCTCCAGCTTCTGCAGCTGCTCCTAAAACGAAAGGGCGGTTACTCAAGAGGACAGGTCCATTCCGAGGAGAGTTCTCGAAATTTTTTTATAGTACACTAAAGACCAGGGAGGGTTTCACAGCCAGAATCTGACAGCCTGATAGGGATGTGGAAACACCCAGAGATTTTCAAGGACCGTCATTATGTTTCCTATTGATTCAGGGAACTCCTATGCGGCTCCCGCCACACAGGACGGAGCCACTCCAGATGGTGAGTCGAGGCACCCTAGGCTGCCCTAGCCTCATCTCCGCTCCGTACTGCTTAGAGCTCCCCTTCACCTGCTTCTCCACTGTCACACATCAAAGAGTCTTCCTCTTTCAAGGCTACATTTCCTTTTACTTGCAACACAGAAAATAATTTAGGTAATCTTCGCTAAGCGTATATACCTCAAGCCTCTAGCTTAAGAGTCTGCTTACAGTCGCACGTACACAATTAATTGGGCCGAAGAATCCTTGAGGACAAGTCTTCTTGAATAAGCAGTTACACAGCAAGCGTCTTTAACGATAAAGTATTCACACAGCAGAAAGAGAGATGTGTAAATCACAACACTCACTCCATGAAAACTTGTATGCAAACAAATCCCTTGACACATTACTTGTGCTCCACCTTATAAAACTATAAACACTCAGGAATCACTGAAGTCGTCATTACATCACAACCAACCCAAACAGGCCAAACCAGATGACTGCGTTCTACTCTTCTGATGGCACAACTCTCTCTTAAGTCCGCTCACACACCAAATGTTAAGTGACTTCCTCCCAGATAAACACGCAGAGCGGCCAGCCACGGAATGGTGCTGGCTACACAATGCTGATTGTTCAGTGTTCGGGAGCTCTAGTCTATTTCCCAGTGTGATGAACTACCCAAGGATCAGACCCAAACCTCAGTGGGTAATTCACAGGGGCGCTAAGGAACAAGACAAGCCACGGTTCTCGCAGGGGGGACGCCGTATCCCCAACACCCAAGACGCTGAACTCGGGGACAAGGAGTTGTGCTCAGTGCCCACCTGCAACACCCTATCGCCTTTCCACTAGCTTCTGAGGATCAGACGGGAGGCCAGTGAGTTTGGGAGAATGCAAAGGGCGTTGGCCTGCAGCCTTCCTTACTTGCACCAGGAGAGGCATGCGAAGGCACGGATAAGCCCGGAAAGAAGGTTCAGAAACATTACACGACTAAGCACCAGATTTCTCAACCTGATTTTCATTAGCCCCAGTTCACCACCAACCGGAAAGGGAGCATGCATCTTACACTGCAGATAATCTATTACTGAAGGCTAACCATAGCGTTGTTCAATTTTCACTGCATGGTTTTGAGACGAAAACCCGACAAGCCCTAGCCAACATAAAGTAAGTAAACAAGCAGCATCTGAGCTCAGTGACAGCTTTGACAGCTTCGTCAGAAACAAGTTACCTGCATTTCTAGGACTTGTTTAAGAGGTGGTGCAGGAGGACTGGTCTCTCCCTCAGGAAGGGGAATGTCGGCTCTATTAATTTCCTGCACCAAATACGCTGTGGGAATAAAAGGTAAACAAATTAGACGCAAAAACTCTAAGACATTTCCGTCAGAACGTTTTCCATCCCAACGATTCCTGGGTCGCCTAAAAATTAATGTCTGAATGCACAAAAGTCTTGCTTGTTCCAATCAACTTAGAAAAGGCCTTTTGCAACCTCGTTTCCAAAGATCTGCACCTAGCGAGATCAGCATGCAATGACCAAATACACGATAACGTGATAAACACTTCCTGAAATTCCCCAAGGTTTCTTTATTTCTAAAACCCGAAAGAACCTAGATGAAGCAGGTTAAGGACACACTTGCAAGTGCAGGAATAACCCAATGATAGACCATCTCCACCAGAGACGGCGTGACTACCCTGCAGATGCCCTTAGGAGGAAAGAAGTTTCCATCAAGAAAAGCACAACCTCTATCAGCCAGTGGAGTCCTGAGAGACACAGGGCACAGAGCCAGGCTCTCCTGAACCCTCCCAGTCAGCCGGGCTGTTCTGACTTGCAACAACCAGATCTCACGTACAAACCCAGATTCATAAAACTGGTAATGAGCCAGGCAAAATTAACTGAATTTCTTTAGTTTATGTTTTCAATGCCACAAAGCATCCTCGTCCTTAGGATAAAACTCACAATGAATGGTAAAGTCATTACTAGATACAACATTTTGGAGAAGTGTTACTAGTTATTTTATTAAAAAAGAAAGACAAAGAAAAGTGAGGATGTCGTAGCAAGAGGATAGCAAAGGAGGCACAGGGTTAAAGAGGTTTTTGGAAATAGGATACAAATCATTTCACCAATTAAATGTCATTTACTTGGGAGATCCTTCTTTTTTTTTTTTAAGTCTGTAAGCTTTTTGAAACAGTTTAAGCTACAGGAAGTCCTGTACATGCCTTAAGTGTTGTCACTGCCTTTAAAAACCTCATTCCTAATGCAAGACCCGTCCAGTGACTCACTACGTTACAAAGACAGGAATCTGATGTCACTCTTTCGCACATGATCCCCACAAGTAATTAGGACCTCAAACAATATGCAAAGGA
The DNA here is from genome assembly GCF_024610735.1 of Ursus americanus. NCBI lineage: Eukaryota > Metazoa > Chordata > Mammalia > Carnivora > Ursidae > Ursus > Ursus americanus. The sequence continues at coordinate 19,643,301 of NC_142156.1, read as the reverse complement.
CTAGATGATTAAAAGGGTTTTTTTTAACTTAAATATCTCCAACTAAAAAATGTAAAATCCACAATAAATACTAGCTATTAGAAATCATTCCAGAAGTCACATTCTGGCCCCTCCATAGCTCTCATCCCCATGTTTTTCCATTCATCCTACGTTTTGTACTTCAGTCAGTTGTCTGAGATCAACCCCCCTCTCCCCTATTTTGGTCAGAACTTCCAGGCTTGAAATGATAATGCTGACTAGCACAGGCTAAAGATGTTAAAGATTTTACAGATAAAGCAAGTAGCCTTTAACTACTAGAGAACACTGATCTAAAACCTTCACGAACAAAGCCAATCTATCTGCATTTCCTACCTTTCTTGTTCTTTGAGATAATTTTAAGTAATATGTTAACATGTATATAATGTTTTTAAGTTATGATAAACTACAAGGGTTTGGCTAAATAAATTATAGCACATTAATTTCATGAAATACTAGGCAGTCATTAAAAATGATGCTGGGTCCATCTGTTTATTGACTTTGAGAAGAAGTTGCAGGAAGTACCAGAGAAAGAAACAGAGCTGACAACAAAATAACCTGATCGTTATGTAGGGGAATCCTTACTTTTATAGATGAATAGTAAAAAATAAGGAACGGTGAGTTCTTTTTTCCTTTTCTAATTTTTCTAAAGTGAACAAGGTTTGCTTATATAAAAATCCGTTACTAAACTAACCTTATCCCCCCAAAAATAACAAAACGAAACAAAATAAAATAAAACTTACCTAATATTCGTTCTAATTCTTCACACCTCTTCACCTCACCAACAAATTTTCTTTGGAAGGAACTTACATTCTGGTTGAGCTGAGAAAAGGATGAAAAATTTGCTTTGAAATTTCTAAAATTTAAATGTAAATGTGATTTTTACAATATTACTGGCAAGGGTAATATTTTAATTTTAATTTTAATAGGGAAAGCACATCCTCATACACTAGTGGATAGGAGTAAAAACCGACAAAACTTTTCTGGAAAGTGACTTGGCAATTGTTATCAAAAAAGCCTGAAAAATACCGTTTGGCCCAGAAATATCCCATGAAGAAAATTAAGGAAAAAACTGGCTACTGACAAAAAACCTACCCAGAAGAACGTCAACCTCAGGGATAGAGGAAAAAGTGATTAATAATGGAAAACTGGTTTAAGAACAGATAGTCTCCATCCATACCACGGAACATGACCCAGCAATAAAGCACAAATCCCTGACACGCTCGACACCATGGATGACTCTCAGAAACACAATGCAAATGTGTCTTCCAAGAAGACACAAAAGGCCACATACTGTGTGATTCCATTTCCATGAAATGCCCAGAAAAGGCGAATCTAGAGGCAGAAAGTAGAGCAGTGACTGCCTGGGGCTGGAGGCAGGTATGGGGATGGACAGTAGCACAAGGGATCTTACTAGGGGGATATGATGTTCTAACACTGGACTGTGGTGATGAATGCATAACTCAGTAAATTTTCTAAGAATCAATGAACTGTACACTTGAAATGGGTGAATTTTACGATACAGATCAATAAAGTTGTATAAAAATTATGGTTCAGTCATATAACTGATTATTATGCCCTTAGTAAAAATTGTTTTAAATGACTAAGGTATTAGATTATATTAAGAAGTTATCATTAAAAATTTTGGTATGATAATGATTTTGTGGTTATAATTTTTAAGCATCCTTACTCTTTAGAGATACTTGTTGAAATATTAATGAAAGAAATTATACATCTGGGATTTCTCCAGGATCATCTTGTCTGAGAGAAGGGAGGGAAAGATTTTGTCTGGAGGTGGAAGGCTGGAAAGAGGGGCCATTAATTTATATTATGGGTACACCAGAGTTCACTGTTCCCATATACTCCTCTCTCTACTTAACTTCTAATACAAACCTTAAAACAAAAAAAAATTGCAAAAGAACATTTAATAAAATGAGGAAATTACTTATGATCTGTGTCTGGAAAAAATTAAAGTTCCTTTCAGTGTGGTTTCAACTGTATGAAAATACATACATATGTACATTTTAAAACATTATTAGGAAAATAATGTTAGACCAATATTAACCCAGAAGTTAGAGCGTTTATTTCTAGGTAATGAGATCGTGGAAGTTTTTATCTTATTCTTACATTTTCCAAATTCCCCAAATGGACATATATTATTTTATAACAAAAAAAGACTACAGTAATCACTCACGTTGAAAGGCATTTAAGGCAAGAATGTTACCTTTCCTCCAGCCCATCACTCCTACTGGGCCCTCTCAGGAACCACAATTAGACAAGAGCTTAGCATGAAACGGCCCAGTCCCAGAAGCGTCCACGCCAAGGGCTCAGTTCTTGTTCAGTTTTTCTATTTTTTTAAGAGGATTAACCAGAAAGAATACAAAAATTCAAATTTCACTTCTGTTTGTCACATTCGCATTCATTTCTGGGATCAAACTAATCTCAAGTAACCACTTTCAAACTCGCAATGACTCAGGCACAGTCCACAGAACTAAGAACGAGAAGGAAGCGATGCATTGCAAGCGGTCTACAAACCACACTACGGCCCCGTTTCGTTCGGGGTTTGCTCTTCACCACCAAACGCTGCTGAACGCTCCGTGCACATCAGGGTTCTGCACGCGGCAGGGGCTTTATGAAGAGGCACATTTCTGCGGCCGCGATACAAACATACTTGGGTTTGACCAACGCCACCATCACTGCCTCACAGATATTAGCTGGTTTTCTGTGTTGTGTGGTTTCTTTTACAAAGTCTTGTTTCTGTTTTCTTTTTCGGGAGGCTATGTCGCCCTATTTCTTGTCTGATGATAGGTCATCAGAGCAGTGCCCCCTGTCCCCAGTTTCAGGCACCTGCAATCCACCAAGGTCAGGAAGCAGACAACCCCCCTCTGGCACGTCACCAGGTCAAACAGCGCCTACATCATGAACCTCACCTCATCCCACATCATCGAGAGAAGGGTGAGTACAGGACAGTATGATAGCTTGAGAGACAAGTACTCCCATATATCCTCCCAGACACACTCACATCCATTTGTATTAGAGTATATCATTATAGTTGTTCTATTGTTCATCACTTACGTGCCCAACTTGTAAATTACACTCTACCACAGGTATGCATGTACAGGAAAACACATAACACCTGTAGGGTTCAGTACCATCCGGCGTTTCGCGCATCTGCTGGGGGTCTTGGAACGCATACCCACAGATACGGGGGTACTACAGGGCATTTTACTGTAGACTCATTTTAAGACTAACCTTAACCTAGAAAAGCCAGCAGAGGCTACCTGGTGCTGATTTTACCAATACGCACACCAGTCATCTTCCCACTCCAGCCACTGAAGGGCTAACAGTGAAATTGTTCTTAGACTATAGACCAACAGTGAGATGAACTTGCCCTTCTCTGAGCCCCACTGCTTAGGTTAGCTGAATAACCTTCTTTTCCAGGTTTTCTCCTTGGCTGTCACTACAGAAACCCTGGGCCTGCCTGCTTTCCCACAGGAGGAGTACTAAAAGGGAAAAATCACGCAGCCTATGCAAGCCAGAAGAAACTAATGTTAGTAAGCCCAGCCAGTGAATGCAAAGTCCGTGAAGAACTCCAGAGAAGAGAAGAAAAAAGTGTCAGATGCTATGAAACTTTCTGCACTCGCACCCATGCTGCTTGAGTGTCAACCCAAACCACACACACACACACACGCACACACACACGCACACACATGCACACACGCACTCACAGGCACGGCTGAGATCTTTATCTGCGCTTTCTTTTTCTTTCACTGGTTTTCAGTCTAGAAGGATCCCGTGTATAGTCTACAACCTAATGTAATGGCACTCAGTGAAACGTGAATCTTTGCGGTGATTTAGGGCCTTTGTTCAAACTTCTAAGGTTTAACCTTGTTAAGTCTCTCGGCTTGAGTACTAACAGGATGGAACAAATCTAACAGTTACAAAAAAGGGAGCCTGTTTCTCTCCTGTTTCGTGAATCTTTCAGGTGCTCCCCACAGCTGGTCACGACACCTACCAGGTAAGTGGGACCAGGAGCTGAAGCCCAAGTGACTCCAGGAAACAGGAAGAGAGCTGGACCTTCCCTGCAGCCTCGGCTGTCACTCAGGAGTTTCTCCCTGACCTTGCAATCCCTTTGGAGGCAACCCAAGGGTCACTAATATCAGATCTTGGGTAGGGGTGTTCCCTTTTGAAATTAAGGGCCCCTCAGAGAGATGAAGGGAAACAACCAGGAGATCAAAGCTGAGGCTCAGGAGGAAATAAAATGTTCCCCTGAAGTGACTTCCAGTTCAATCATTCAGTATTAGATCCTGCTTAACACTCCCCTTCCACACTTTGTTCTTTCCCTTCTGGGCACTTCACAATTCCAGTTCACAGACTGCGTGTGTTTATCTGTCTCCTCCCAGGCTGTAAGCAGCAAGAACATAAGGACCTTGTCCACCTTGCTTACCACTGAGTCGCCAGCACTAAAAACACTATCTGGAACAGAGCAAGCACCCAATAAAGGCTTGTTCCTTCATTCAACAAATGCCTACTAATGCCCACAAACGCCAGGGACTGCGCTAAGTCTTGGGGAATCAGGAGTGAACAAGTCAGGAGAGGCCCTAGCCCTGAGGGTGGGCAGTCCGTGGTGTAAAAGTAAACAGATACATAAAAAAGTGTTTATCATTATTTGTTGGGAAGGCAATTCCCATTCCCTACTAGGCAGTAGTATGCACATCATACCTCAGTGAACAAAACCAACGAAAACCCCTTCCCCTCAAGGCGCTTACACCGAGATCATTCCCAATTCGGTTCTGAGCTCCTTCTGTTCCGTCCATCCCGGACCCTTTCCCCCCCAGATCTTCCAGAGCCAGCTCTTTCCCATTCAGGCCTCATCTTGGCTCAAACGTCATCTCCTCAGAGGGGCCTTCCTTGACCACCCCGATTCGAGTTACCATCACATCATCCGGTTTCATTACCCTCCCAGCAAACATTATGTTTACGTATTTACTTGCTTGAAATTTGTCCCCGCCACCCCCGTAAGTTCCAAAAGGTTTTCAAAAGGCCTCATCAGATTCATTCTCCCCACTGCTAGCCCAGTGCCTGGCACGGAGTCGGCGCTCCGGAGCATCTGATAGCACTCCCCTAAGTTGATGAAGACTCCACAGAGCGTTCCTAACTAACCCTGCCAAAGCCGCCGTCGGCCAGACGCCCGGCGACCCGGGGCTCGGGCGCCGCTGTGCGGAAGCTCGGGCCGGTAAGCCCGGCCCCAGCTTCCCTGCCTGCGAAATGGGGACAGCGGCGCGCCCCTGCCCAGGAGCCCGCGGAAGCGAGGCCCGAGCGAAAGGCGGGATGCGGCGCTGGGTGGGCAGGTGCGGCCCGCGTCTCCCGGGCGACACTCACGTCTCGGAACTGGACCAAGCCCTTCTCGCCCAGGGCGCTGAGGCACTCGTAGGCCGTGCCGGACTGCAGGAACAGCTGCGCCAGGCACATGGTCTCGCTCCGGAAAAGGGACCCCATGGCGGGCCAGCCCGCGCCCCGGAGGGGCCGGACGGGCGGCGGCGGCTCCGGGCCGCTCCGGTCCGCGCGGTCAGCCGGGGCGGCCGGGACCTCGGGCTCCTCCTGCGGCCTGGCCGCCGCCGCGCACCATGGGGCTCCGGGCTGCAGCGGCCGCCCCCGGTCCTGCCACCGCGGCCCCGCTCCAGCCGCTGCCGCCACAGCGCGCGCGAGACCCCGCCCCCCGGCTACAGCCGGTTCCGGTTCCGCCCCCAGCGTGTGCCCGCACCCCCCGCCGGCCGACGAATGGGCGCCCGGAGTTGAGGCCGGCTGCGGTGACGGCGCCGGCGGGGCCAACCAGCACAAACCCGGCGGACGACGGCTGAGGCTCCCGGCGGAACACAACCGCTCGCTCAGCTCTTTAGACCTTTTGAAAATGTATTTTATTGAGTTTGTGCCATAAAGTTCACTCGTCCAGGATATACAATTTTGTGATTTTTAGTAAAGTTACAGAGTGGTTGTGCAGCCGTCATCACGATCCACTTTTAGGATATTTCCATCAACCGGAACAGGATTCTACCTGCTCAGCGCCGTCAGTCCCCAGCTCCGGGCAACCCCGAACAATTTCGTGTCGCAGATCTGACTATTCAGGACATTTCATACCGACGGAATTACACCGCATCGTGTGTTTGCGGCTGGCTGTCCCCCGTGCAGACCAGACAGCGGGGTCGGACGCCGGCACTGTCGCCCCGCTGGGCACGTTTGCCTCTGCAAATCCTCCACACAGTATCTACAGTCAGCTCTGACACGGGATGAAAATCTCCTGTAGCCCACTTTAAATCCTCGCGTTTCTTCCACTGCTTTCCCAGTAAAATCCAAACTTCTTACCATGGCCAGCAGAACGCCACAGGATCTGACCCTCTTCTTCCCCCAAGCCCTCATCTCCATCACCTAGCCTGGACTCCCTTTGCTCCAGCCACACCTGCCTTCTTTATCTTCCCAGGTCGGTGCGCTTGAACTTGGCGATTCCTCCCTCTGCCCAGAACACTCCTCTCCTCGACCTTCTCAAAGCTGGTTCCTTTGGTTGTCAGCTCAAATGTCCCTTCCTCTGAGGCTTCCCAGACCCCTAGCTAAGGTAATCTCCCACCCCACCCCAACCCCCGTTTTATTTTCTTCATCACACATACCACTGTCTGAAATAATCTTGTCTGTATTTATCGCCAATTTCCCCCCACTAGAATGTAAGCTCCACTAGACAAAGGACATTGACTTGGTATCTCCAGGGCCCAGCATGTAGTAGCCACTCAATAAATATTTCTCAAATGCATACATGAATGTATAATCTTAGAAAAGTTAAAACCATATAACATGTCCCTCAGATCCCATTCTTCTGCCAAAGTGAGCTTTTCCCCTCTTAACTACAAGTCATCCTAACAAAGCCCACAAAATCAGGCTCAATTACCTGTCATTTGAAAATTTTAAATTAATTTTCCAGAGCTAGTTATATGAACTGCCATAGAAAGACTTTCTGAATCATTACTATTAACTGATCAGTGGGTATTTCCTTTTCTTTGACAAAAGACAATTGTTTTACTCCTTCTATAGGGTGTGATCACTTCTCACCATAGAGATCCAAATGAAAGAAAAAGAGAAGCAGGAGGGGAGGAATCCAGTATTTCTCAATGCAGTACATATAGTGGCACGCGAGGGAGAAACTTCTGTCTGTCACTAGTTATATGTTTAATATGAATCAGTAAAAAATAGAACCGGGTTTACAGATTTACACTGGAAAATGCAACAACACAATTCACGTATCCGGGAAGTCAGGAGGCATGAGGAATTCCATCAGAGTGTGAAAGGGAAGACAATCACTTTTCAAAATTAGGCTTACTGGCCGTGTACAAATTCTGCCTGAAACATGACTAAATTTGTCTAGTCCACAAAGAAAATGCAGAGATTTGCCATGTGGCCACGATCTGGATGTGGTTGACAACCATTCGCCCCCACCCACCCCTGCATCATGCTGTCTATCCCCTCGTAAGGGGCCACAAGAGGAATTTCTCTCAAGCCTCAACTAAGAAAACCGATGCTTCACTGCAAACCAGCTTATCTTAAATCCATGGGTCTATGATTTCTGTATCTAATCATACTTGTGCTGACCTCCCCTCCTGGTTTTGTTTTACTCTCCTCCCAATATTACTTTCCCTCCTTCAGCCTCCACATCTTCGCTCGTCAATTTATTTTGTGTATATATACAAAATAATACATACATCTTATAGTATGTACATTTTTAAGGCTTCCTGAATTTTTAATTCTTTCTTTGGAATAGAGGAAATTAACCAACCAATTCATCGGGAATATTTAAAAATTTGAAGACAATACTAACTTTCTAAGGTAAGAATAACATATGTGGACTGAAACTCCTGTGACTTTAGTAACCTGTGATCCACTAAAGCTTCTAATAACGTTTATTTACACAGTTGACCCTCTTGTGCATTTTGCTCAGTCTGGTCCAGCGATGAGAATGTCTAATTCTGCATTGCTCTGTACATCTGGTTACACATGTGAATTAAATTCGCAGTGCACTTAATTTTTAAAAATTCTACAAAAATAAAGCACTGCATTTATTACAATTTTACAGAGAGGCACGCACACAGGAGTACGACAAATCACTGAAGCAAAAGTCTGTGGTCTGTAGGAGGTCAGGTGGCAGATGAATTTCAAGCTTTGCACATTCTGGCCCAGGGGTTACTGAGGAACACAGCTAACATGAAGAAGGATACCAATAGTAAGCCCTTGGCCACGCACTGACAATAAGGCTCCCCTGCAAGAAAATGAACCAAATGAAGCACAATTCTTATTTCTTAAATTTTTTGGTAATTATTTAGGTAGAAATAAGCCAAAAAGTAATAGTGATCGCTCTTAAGTGGCAACCTTATTAGTAAATCATTTAAAACTCTTTCTATGTGTTTTAAGTTTTCTGTGACACATACATATTTTTTAAAAATATTTTAATTGGCAAAACATAATGATAATCCTTCCAGAAATCTGCTTTACTCTACCTTGATAATACTGGGTCAATGGATATAGAAGTTGCGGCCAACACACGTCATTTCTGTTACAGTCATACTCTGTAAAATTGATCTGGAATCTAGGAAACATTTTAGAAGATTACAATAGGCACAACAAAGCACACTTTTGATGAAATGCATCGAAACTTAATTAAAGAAATAAACTTCTTATTTTTGAGTATATGTTTTTCTGCTTCCTAATAACATCAACAAGGTTGTCAACCGGATTACCTTGTCAGTGGGCGGGGTAACTGTGCAGGTATCTTAATAAACTGGACCGATGCACTGACAGGGAAAAGGTCGGCCTTATCCTCACAAGTAAGCCCACATTGGAACTGCCAGTTCACTGTAGAGAACCTGGGAGGAAAAGATTATGCAGGTAACATATCCACCACTCGTTTCTAGTCTGTTAAGAGCATCAGGGAACTGACAGCAACGATATAAATTGGGATTCTCTTAAAGAAGGTTCAAATTCTATTAGTTCTTTTTCCCCCTTTGGGCAATGTAAACTTTCCAACATAGGCACAAGGAGACAGAGTAGCATGGTGAACCTCACAGGCCGATCACCCCACTACAATAATAATATGATAAGAACAGCAGCAGCTAGCCATCTTGGAGGGTTTTCCAGGTGCTGGGCGGAGCACGAAGGTGCTTTAAACGCATCTTGCAGGCACACACCGCATCACTCTCAGAACAGTGCTACCAGCCGCGTTTGGTGGTTAACATCAGTGGTTTCTGCCTATCCAGCATCCCATCCCCTTTCTTCTGGCAACTGCACCCCAGCTTCCCCTTGGGGAAACCCCCTCCCCACAGTGTTCCCTACTCGGTATGCATGGATTATTATGTCCCCGGATTTCGTCTTTGTACCCCGATAGACCGTGCAGAATCCCTTCCACAGCTTTATAAATACTTGTGAGAACAAGCTACCATTATACACCTAGATGATAACATATTTCATTTATCCACATACTCATGTTGCTAATAATTGCAATTCATAAATAAACAATCAAATTGCACATTAGCATTTCCCTACTCTTTGGAGCACCAGCAAATTTACTGACTCTCTCTAAACTACACTTATCCAAGATGCAGTCATACCTTGTCTCTACGCCAAGAATCTCCTGCTGAGTAATCCCTTCCACGGCACCAGCATCTGAGATGAGGATGCGGATATGCAGTCGGGCAGGGATATCCACGCAGATGCCACTCACACTGACAGGCGGGTCTGCACCTCTACCAGGGGCATCTGCACCTACAGAAATATCACGTTGTGCATTTTGGGGTTTTTTTGTTTTGTTTTGGTTTTGTTTTTTTAAAGATTTTATTTATTTATTTGACAGAGAGAGAGATAGCCAGCGAGAGAGGGAACACAAGCAGGGGGAGTGGGAGACGGAGAAGCAGGCTCCCAGCAGAGGATCACACCCTGGGCGGAACGCAGACGCTTAATGACTGAGCCACCCAGGTGCCCCACCCGTTGTGCATTTTGGAAAGAAGAGTAAGTCTTCCTACAGTGCCATGATACAGGGGGGGAAATGAGAAATGTTAGACAGGAATCACATTAACGCATCTCTCGTCTCTAACAGGCTCTCGGTATCGTCACTCCTTAACAGTGCTGGCTCTCGTGTTCAAAATGTTTCCTTGTCTGTTAACTCAGTCACCGGAACTTTAAAATCCCAGACCCACATAATAAAACCAGACGTCCTGATTCAGTTCCCAACCTCCAAGCTCCCCCAGAGTTTTAGCAGAAATACCATCCAACTGTAGTAAAATGCCACGAGACTGAGCCCGTGCCGGCGCTATTCTAGTACGAGCCGTCTAAGACATTTAAAATCCAAGCTAACTACTTTAGTTAGTGTGGATTAAATAGTGAAGACGCAATTTCCTATTGTGTCGCCATAGAGTAACACGATGGTAGAGAATAAAACTAAGAAATTAGTAACTACAGGAGGCGAGTGGCAAGTTGTGAGGGAACTACTGGAGGGACTTGAAAGTTGGTGACAGTTTATGACTTCCAACTTCCTCCTCCTCGATCCACATGTTCGACATCTCTTCTATTTATCAACCAGGATCAAGACTGGTCTTGGCTTAATCAAGGAAATTCAAATCAAAACCACACTGAGATACCACCTTACGCCAGTTAGAATGGCAAAAATAGACAAGGCAAGAAACAACAATTGTTGGAGAGGATGTGGAGAAAGGGGATCCCTCCTACATTGTTGGTGGGAATGCAAGTTGGTACAGCCACTCTGGAAAACCGTGTGGAGGTCCCTTAAAAAGTTAAAAATTGAGCTACCCTATGATCCAGCCATTGCACTACTGGGTGTTTACCCCAAAGATACAGACGTAGTGAAGAGAAGGGCCATATGCACCCCAATGTTCATAGCAGCAATGTCCACAATAGCTAAATCGTGGAAGGAGCCGAGATGCCCTGCAACAGATGACTGGATTAAGAAGTTGTGGTCCATATATACAATGGAATATTACTCAGCAATCAGAAAGAATGAGTTCTCAACATTTGCTACAACATGGACGGCACTGGAGGAGATAATGCTTAGTGAAATAAGTCAAGCAGAGAAAGACAACTATCATATGATTTCTCTCATCTATGGAACATAAGAACTAGAATGATCAGTAGGGGAAGAAAGGGATAAAGAAAGGGGGGGTAATCAGAAGGGGGAATGAAACACGAGAGACTATGGACTATGAGAAACAAACTGAGGGCTACAGAGGGGAGGGGGGTGGGGGAATGGGATAGACCGGTGATGGGTAGTAAGGAGGGCACATATTGCATGGTGCACTGGGTGTTATACACAACTAATGAATCATCGAGCCTTACATCGAAAACCGGGGATGTACTGTATGGTGACTAACATAATATAATAAAAAATCATTATTAATTAAAAAAAAAAAAAGAAACTGTAAAAAAAAAAAAAAAAAAAAAAGACTGGTCTTGGCTTAGACAGGACACAGAAGCCAACTGCTCTCACCTCGCAGGCAACAAAATGTCATCACCTCATACTTCTCATGTAACCACCTGGGGTTCTCCTTCTTGAAACCTCCCGTTCTTTCTACTCCTCAGGTGCTTCACTGACCCCTTCCCTCCACCCTCAGGCATGCCACAGCCCATCCAGCCGGCCTCGTGGCAAAGCCCAGGGGCTGAAAAGCCCCAACCTCTGGTTTCTATTTCCAAATGAGGACCTAATTCTGGGCCTAGTGACTCGAGCGCGGGGCACAGGAGGATCGGTGAATCACAGCCTGAGAGCCCCATGGCCCCCAGGACCCCTCCCAAAGTCAGAGAGTGATATGGGGCCCTTCCAGCCCACAGACATATTACATGATCCCTCACCACCCAAAGAGGGCAGGGGACTGGGGTGTCATAATGATCCAAACCAAACTACAAGGGGCGAGGAGAGTGCAGGCACATGTCTGGATGGTCCTCCGTGTGAATTCCAGGCTGCTGAGCGGAAGTAACCTAAGGTAGTACAGACAGCAGGATTCGAAAAGCTGCTTCCCACCAGCCGGGCAGAGGGGAGGGGCACAGCAGGACCCTCAGTGACAGGAGGCGACTTAGGACAGCAGATGCTGCAGAGCCAAGTCGCTTTTTCTGGCCCCAAAAGGCAATGCCATTAATTAGAGCACTAGAAGAAGCTCTCCTTCTGTTGGCACATTTCCACACTCAAGATTCCCCGACTTGCCAGCTAGGGAGCCAGCAAAGAGGCTGGAAGCCTGGGTTTGGGTTCCAGCTCTGCCACGACCCACTGAGCCCTCGGGCTTCTGCACTGACAGCTGAGTGAGCTGCAGCACAAAGGCCAGTTTCCGACTGGCAGTGAACCCGGGCCTGCTGTGGATTTACCTGCAGGTAAGCGTGGCTCACGGCTACTGCCTGGGCCACACGCACTCCACCTCTTCGCACTGGATCCCCTGCGAGCCCGATGCTGCAAATGCCTCCGCCCAAAGGCACAGGACTCCAGCCTTTCTAACCGGCCTGGGTGGGGCCGGCTGTCCTTATCTGCCACACCTTCACTTCTTTCTGTTCTAACGGCGGTCCTGAGACACAATGCACACACCATACAATCCACCCAGTTAAAGTGTACAATTCTATGGTTTCGGTATATTCACAGAGCTGTGCAGCCATCACCAAATTCCATTTTTATTGCCCCAGAAAGAAACCCTGTATCCATTACCAGTCACGCCTCACTTGGTCCCACCTGCGCCAGACCCTGGCGACCACCCATCTGCTCTCTGTTGCGACAGATCTGCCTGTTCTGGGCATTTCCAACACGTGGCACTGTACAGTTCGTGGTCATGTCTGTCTGGCTTCTTTCACTCAGTATCATCTTTTCAGTCACCTTATTTTAAATTAACAACATTGCTTTTACAAATTACAAAGTCCGGTCTCGATTGCCCATATCCCTGGCAATCGAAAACAGCAATGCAAACTGAAACACACTGAAAATCTTCAATCTTCATTTAGACTTCCTTTTACAAAAGCTGTTAGCTCATAAAACAACTGGGGACTCTGAACTTCATGTGGATTTCCTCTTAAAAAAAAAAAAGGAGGGGCGCCTGGGTGGTTCAGTCGGTTGGGTGTCTGTCTGCCTTCGGCTCGGGTCATGATCCCAGGGTCCTGGGATTGAGCCCCACATCAGGCTCCCTGCTCCACTGGGAGCCTGCCTCTTCCTCTCCTACTCCCCCTGCTTGTGTTCCCTCTCTTGCTGGCTGTTTCTCTCTCTGTCAAATAAATAAAATCTTTAAAAAGAAAAAAAAAAACCAAAAAAGGCATCATGAGTAAGAGGTAAAGGATGTAAGAGCCTGCTGCCCAGAGCGCTGACCTCTAAACAAACGTCAGTTGAGCCGCAGCGAAGAACGAAGACCCGCCCCGTGGGCTCCCACGCACAGCCAGCACAGGCACTCCCAGCAACAAGCTAGGCGCTGCTCATCTCTGCAGCTGTGACTTACGGATTATCTCGAGCCAGCCGTCACTAGGGTCGTTGTAATCAGAGTTGCCTCTCGTTGCAACATGAGTTGCTCGTATTAATGAGTCAAGTAGTTCAACAGCATTGTCCCTGCGAGAGAGTAAGACATTTCTCAGCGCCTGGCTAGCGGCTCTCATCTTGAAGTCCCTTCCAGGGAGCGTCCAGGTTGTGCTTGCTGGGGGCCTACATAAAAACTGCCCAAGGAAGTGGCATTAAAAGCTGGCTGGGCGTCCGCATTCTCTTCGATGGCCTTTCCAGGACGGACCCAAGCCACCAGGGGAAGACATACAGAAGCAAGCTTTTACTTTGGGTTTTAAATGTTAGTAATTTATGTTGGTATCATGTAGTTTACAGACTCCACTGAGTGTCATAAAACTTGGGAGGTACATAGATCACGTACCAAGTTACCAGGATAAATTTACAGGCCAAGTGATCCAATAGCAAAAGGAACCTAAATATTTTAGCTAGAATTTTGAGCCATAAGATGAAATTGGAACTTAGCGGGGGCGCCTGGGTGGCTCAGTCGTTAAGCGTCTGCCTTCGGCTCAGGGCGTGATCCCAGCGTTCTGGGATTGAGCCCTGCATCAGGCTCCTCCACTGGGAGCCTGCTTCTTCCTCTCCCATTCCCCCTGCTTGTGTTCCCTCCTCGCTGGTTGTCTCTCTGTCAAATAAATAAATAAAATCTTTTTTAAAAATTGCAACTTAGCGGGTGCCTGGGTGGCTCAGTTGGTTGAGCACCTGATTCGATTTTGGCTCCAGTCATGATCTCAGGGGTGTGAGATCAAGCCCTGCATTGTGCCCGTGAAAGGTGTGGAGCCTGCTTGGGATTCTCTCTCTCCTTCTCCCTCTCAAAAAAAAAAAAAAAGTATTGGAACTTACCATCCCTCCTTTCCGGTGATGTCACTGGCAGGTACAAACCTTATGAACCGCAAGGGAAAGACTCCGCAGACTCCAGCCTTATTCCCCACGACCAAGAGCCTTGCTGGTAACTTACGCCTGCAGTCTACTTCCCTGCTTAGTGCCTCCCCCATCTTTTCCCGACTCCCCTCTCAGGATGTGTTATAGATGAAATGGGGGTAAGAATGTATGCAATTAAAAATCACCAGGAGATACCACTTCACACCTGCTAGGACGGCAACTATCAAAACAACAGAAACTAATCAGTGTTGGGAGGTGTCACATTCCCGGTAGAAACATAAAATGGTGCAGCCCCTGAAAATGATGTGGTGTTTCCTCAAAAGATTAAACATCTAATTACTATATGACCCAGCAATTCCACTCCTGGGTATACGCCCCAAATCACTGAAAGCAGGGACTCAAACAAAAACTGGCGCATGAACGTTCATAGCAGCACTGTTCAACAGCCGAAGCTGGAAACAACTCAAATGTCCATTGACGGCTGAATGGATAAACAAGATGGAGTACAGCCGTACGTGGAACGGAATTCAGTCACAAAGGGGAACTGACCGCTGTTATAGCACGGACAGACCTCGAAAACATTAAGCTGAGCTGGAGATGCCAGACACAAAAAGTCACCTATTGTAGGATTCCATTTATATGAAATGTCCAGAATAGGTCAGTCCCTAGAGACAGAACACAGATTGGTGGTTGCCAGGGGCCAGGGGAGGGGAGAACAGGGAGGGATAGTTAATGGGTACAGGTTTTCTTCTGCAGAGATGAAAATGTTTTAGAACTAAATAGGGGTGATGGTTGTACTACACCATGAATGCACTAAATGTCACCGAACTATTTACTTTAAAATGATTAATTACATTATATGAATTTCACCTCAATTTAAAAAAATGTGAATGTATATGCACACCCATAAACACCCTTTGCAAATGCCACCCAGACTATTAGGTGCAAAGTTCTTTACACACCATGTAACAAGGCTTAGGTATTCTGTAAATGTTAATCACAAAAATTCTATCTGCCTCGTGCCCTTTTTATGTTTCCAGGGGTACTGGGGTCTAACGAGGAACCCAGTTCAGCTGAGCAACTGCATAAATATGGATGAAAGGGCTCTAGTCCCAAGAAAGAACTCTATTTTCCCTTCTATTGATCTTCAGATCAATTCTTTTTTTTTTTTTTTTTTTTAAGTAGGCTCCACACCAGCATAGAGCCCAACACTGGGCTCAAACTCACCACACTGAGATCAAGACCTGGGCTGAGATCAAGAGTCAGATGCTTAACCGGCCGAGCCAGCCGGGCGCCCCTGAATCAGTTCTAAAGAAACCGTACATACTGTCCACTATCACTTACACACGTTCGTTACGCAGACTGTAATGTTTCACATTCGTGTTGCCTCTAGTATTCATGTGGTGAATTCATTTTAAGCGAACCCCTCAAAACGCAGGTAGATTCGCCAATGATACGCTCACCTGAGCTGCGTACAGTTTTCATGGATCCCAACTTCTAAAAGACATCCGGATAGTGCATTTTCTCCAAATAAAATGGGTTTGAAAGTTGCTGATGTACACAAACCCCTTCCAGCTAGAAAATAAAAAGATTATCCTCTTACTATTTTTGCTAAATGAAAGTAAAGATTTACTTCAAAGTTCTTGGAAACAAACAGAAAACAGTTTTCTGAAACTTTATTGGAAATAAAGTTTCCAATTTTCTCAAGAACTGAGGTCATCGTTACTCTAATCCTTTCAAAGCTGAACAAAGGCGCCTTTCTGTATCAGAACACCTGGCCCAGGATCAATGGTTTATGCTGACCGTGAGAGCTGATGCGTTCTGGCAGATGCGGGCACACACCACCAAGGCAAAGATTCCCATTGTTTGGAACAAAGTTACGGTCACATCTCCAGTTAGCACCGTCCTGGGCTACAGGCAACAATGACAAGAGACTCTCCAGCGAGCCCCATATTTAAAGATTTTATTTCTTTCTTTCTTTCTTTATTTATTTGAGAGAGAGAGAGAGAGCATGCGAGCGGGAACGGGAGGAGGGGCAGAGGGGGAGGGAAGGAGAGAATCTCCAGGGGACTCCCCACTGATCACGGAGCTGGACTCAAAGCTCAATCTCATGAGATATAACCTTGAGAGACCTTGAGACCTGAGCCAAAATCAAGAGTCAGACGCTCAACCGAGCCACCCAGGCGCCCCCATATTTAAATCTCTCTTATGAATAACCAGCACTTCGGGAGCAAACAACGTTAAATTTAAAAACAAACCAAAAAAACAGCTGTAGAAGCCTGATCTCCTCCACCCTTCCCCCCACCTCCAGCTAAATAAACCAACCAGAATTTAAAGGGATTAACTACTTGATTAGATTCAAAATAAGGCAGTATTTCCAATTCTAGTTTATCTGAGAGCGAACCATATTACCAAACCAGATTACCCGACTGCCAAAGGTGTAAAGTCGTCTCATTATTCCTCCTGTTGGTATTTAGAGCTCGAACGGGCTTGCCAAGTTGGTAACCTAGACAGACGCAATAATGAGAAGCAGCTGAAGTTCACCCAACACAACTCCTCCTCATCAAACAGTATAAAAGAGGAACACACAACGAAAGGAAACTACAGGCAAAGCTTTGTCAACACACTTGAGAGAAGAAACTATCTTCATACGCTGTCTTTTGGTTTTTTTTAACAAAGATATTTGTGTGACTTTTTAAATAAGTTTCGAAAATAAAATTTGAAAAGGAACGAGCAGGCAGGCAGTAGTCAGTCCCGGCCCCCTCACGCTGGGAACCCGCCCCCAAGCAGGCCAGTTCCTGAGTACTCACTGAGTGATCACTACTGCCGGTCCCAGGCGCTTTGAAGGGAGACTTCCATCAAAGTAACCTTTCGATGGAACACCGTGCAGTCAGTCTGCCCCCCAAACCCCTGCCCCCGGCCTGATTCAGGTCCTATTTCCATTCTCTCCCATTAGTCTGCCTTACTGCTTCCACACTTTTTTTTAAAGGTTTTTAAGATATTATTCATTTATTCGACAGAGAGAGACAGTACAGCAGGGGGAGCAGCAGGGAGAGGGGGAAGCAGGCTCCCGCTGAGCAGAGAGCCTGATGAGGGGCTCGATCCCAGGATCCTGGGATCATGACCTGAGCCGAAGGCCGACGCCCAACCAAGTAAGCCACCCAGGGGCCCCTGCTTCTACCCTTTTATTATGAAAATGTTCACATGTACACAAGAGTTGACAGGAATACCACCCAAAATCAGCAACCCTGAATATCTAGCCTGATTGGTCTTCTCTGTATGACATAAGCATCTACATACATATTTATTTTTGGCAAGACCTTTCGAAAATAAGTTGTAGACTTGACACTTCACCTCCGAAAGCTCCAACGTACGTCCCCTGAAATGAAGGATATTCTTCTTCATAACCATGATACCAATATTTCTCCTAAGAAAATTAGTAATTCCTTACAATCAAATCACATCCAGTTCATACTTCTATTTCTTCCTATGTCCCCAAAACCATGTTTTAGAGCCGCTTTCACAAACCGAGATGCGATCAGGGTTCACGCACAGTGCTTGTGTTTCCCACGTTACTTCTCAGCATTCCTGAATCAGCAGCCTCCCCTCGGGCCGCTGGCCTGTCCCTGCCTACCTCCACCTGCTCTTTTCTGCCTCCCTGGCCGCCCCCGGTCATTCCCATTCCCAGCCGAGGTACAATCTCCTCCACACAGCCCAGAATAGAAACTTGCCGAGGGCAGAACTCTGAGTCACTCTGCTTTTCTTCCAGCACTGAGATCAGAACCTACACAAACGAGATACTTCACACAGGTCCTCAGTGATGGGAAGTTTGAGGTGAACAGTCAACATGCCACTTCTCTAAAGTTCTAGAGTGCCTGTGAGTCCGGCACACCTTTATTAATTCTCTTGCATTGTTCTCTATGCAAGAGAGAGAAGTGAAGTGCTAGAGAATGAATGGCCATATACACAGGCTATCTCACGGACTGATTGGTTCTGGCTCCTAAGCAATTTATTTTTTTTTGACAAGAGCGTCAACGTTTTTCACATAATCTGATGGTGTTTCTCAGAAATCCTGTGAAATTAAATCATGAAATAAAAACCCTTAAATTCCAGGAGCCTGCTTTGAAATCCAACCATAAAATCCAAAACTCCACATTAACAAGTACACTAAAATCTCATTTAAAAGAAATATATATATATGTAAAATGGATCATGCATTATTAAATCAATATATACAAATATTGAAAATCATCCAAACTAAAAAGTTATTTAAAATTGAAAAAGTTGGGGCGCCTGGGTGGCTCAGTCGTTGGGCGTCTGCCTTCGGCTCAGGGCGTGATCCCGGCGTTCTGGGATCGAGCCCCACATCAGGCTCCTCCGCTGGGAGCCTGCTTCTTCCTCTCCCACTCCCCCTGCTTGTGTTCCCTCTCTCACTGGCTGTCTCTCTCTCTGTCAAATAAATAAATAAAATCTTAAAAAAAAAAAAAAAAAAAAAACCTGAAAAAGTTGTTCCTTCATGGTTACTTACCGCCTGATTAAGAACAGTAAAAGTAAGGGACAAGTTTTTAAAAAACAATGATAGTTTATCCAACATACACTCACTGAACACCTACTATGGTCCAAGTCAGTGCTGTCCAACAGAAATACAATGCAAACCACATATGTGATTTTAAAATATGACACATTTTTAGAATTTTTTAGACATTAAAAATTTTTTTCTGGTAGCCCCATTAAAAAAAAAGAGAGAGAAAAAGTAGATGAAGTTAATTTGAATAATATATTTTATTCAACTCAAAATATCCAAATATTATCATTTCCACATATGTACATTGCGTGGCTAGAAGCTGGCATGTTGGACGTGCAGTCCTCCCTACTGTTTCAGGTGCTGAGGAGGCAACACCGAATTAAAGAAGCAAACAAATATACAACAAATCATGTGATGCTATATTTGTACATAATCACAAAATACACAACATGACCGGAAGTTCACAGTCCCCATGAAGTCTCTCCATGAAACCCCAGGTTAGGAACCCATCATCTATAGCTTCTTAGTTCTCTAAAAGCTTATTTTACCAACACTTCAAAGGCATTATCTTTTTTTTTTTTTTTTCAAAAGACTAGTAGCTAAAGAGAAAGAATGTTTTGCATTTACAACAACTTGCTACTATCTAGGACACTTCACGTAAAAAAAAAAGTTGTTATCAGAAAAAGAACGCAGTGTCACAAAAGAGAAAGAGAAAGGTTAGAGTCCCAAACTAAAATTGGAGAGAGTGACTTACAATCATTGTAGTACAAGAGTATTGAATTAAAATGTTTGTAGGATCAGCAATTGACACACATCGTCTTACCTGGATTTCCAGAAAATTCCTTTTCATCACCACTATTATAGCTTAAAAATTTAACTGTAAATCTCTGTGTCATGATCCCTAGAAATAAAACAAAATAAAAATATAATGTGCACCCTTTCACGACGGAAATTATCCCCCATAGTGTTATTTTCTTTACCTTATAATTACATTTTGACATGCAAAAGGAAAAAACGTTTTCTATTAAATCACAAATACAAATGAGAAACAAGACTGATTTAGTTTTACGTGTAATAATTATGAGAATCTTAGAGAAAGAAAAAAAATATTTTAAACTCAAAACATTCTCACCGCCCTCAACAAATTTACCTTTCTGGTGGGCATTAATTTCTGCCCTAATAATTTTGACATTTATTTCGCTGATTGTGTTATTATTCCATCTGAAAATATAATGTTCTTCCACAATCACGTTTCTGGAGGCTGATTCATTGCTTAAAAGTGTTTCTGCGAATAAAAAATACTTTCATAAATTAATGACCCTCCTTGGGTTCAGGTCGGTTATGGGCTCCATCAATCAGCACTGGCCCCCTCCTCCACAGCATCACAATGTCCTGGGTGAGCTCTGCCCTTTCCTTCCATTTCCGTACCCCCAGAATGTGGCTCAAAGCTCGATACAGAGCACATGCTCGGTCGAATGTTCATCAGAGATGAAGGACTACAGAATGTCAGCCCCTTAGGAGCAGAGGCCTGCTCACTAGCTCGCTACTATATTGTAGGTACTTTGCTAAGATCTGATGAATGAATACATTTGAGAATTTCGACACATTGTAAGGAAACACAGATATCCTTCATGAACCACAAAAATCCTGGTACTATTAGCCAAACTCTGAATAACTTCTTCGGCTGCATCAAAACTGCAAAGTTTAGTTATTTCAAAAAAGTAGAAGAAAAGAGAGCAAGAAGCGTACATGCTGGCTCCCTGAACAACACTGCGGAAAAGCTTCCCAGGCCCTGAAAACTAGCAGGGACCCCGGAGCCTGCAGACCCCGAACCCACAGAACTCAGGGCTGTGAGGAACTGGCTCCAGGGGGCAGAGATCTCTCTGAAGCAAGACAAGATGAAATAAGGAACAAACCACACGTGGAGCAGACAAAATTCTAAGTGTTGTGAAGTTCCTTAAATTCTTCATAAAAATCAATGTTCCTCTAGGATTATATATTACTTCTAAGAAATGACCTACATATTTCTGTAGAGGTGACATAAAAGAGCTAATTCAAGTACCTGTCCTGGTGATGTATTTGTCTGGGTCGGCTGCTTCCTCATAGATTACTTTTGGTGTAACGATGCCTGAAAAGATACAGAAGTTAGCCTCCCGGGGATGACATGGCCCAACACGCTCATGTTCACTTATTCAAGGGAAAGCTTATCAGGCAACTATGGTAACTGAGCTTGGCCTGTGTGCCAGCTACCAAAGTCTCTCCCACTCCCCAGATGCCACCTGTGGGAATCCCGCTGTTCTTGGCATCTGGTAATGACTGAGGAGGAGATTCCAGTCAGTGACAGTGATCCGGAGAGCTACTCTCCTGTAGGAACAAATGTGCGGTCCACTGCCAGTGGGAACGGAAGATGGTGTGCTCGCTCTAGACGCGGTTTGCTGCTTCCTCGGCAAGTCACATCGCCATGTGACTCGGCAATCCCACAGCTGGGTGAACAGCCAAGAGAGACTGTCCACACAGACAGTCACACACATTCACAGCAGCACAACCACAGCTGCCAAAAAGCCCATCAAAGGATGAATGGACGCCATATGTGGCACAACTATTCATAGGATGGAAGAGGACCCAGCCATAAAAAAGGAGCAAGTTCTGGTCCGTGGCACAGCGTGGATGAGCCCTGCAAACAGGACACTCAGTGAAAGAAGCCTGACACAAAAGGCCACATATTACAGGATTCCTCTTACATGGAAAGCCCAGAACAAACAAATTCATAGAGACAGAAAGGGGATGAGTGGTCACTAGGGGTCAGGGTACAGGGTTTCCTTTAGGGGAAGGAAAATATTCTGGAACTAAACAGAGGGGGTGAGTGCACAGCACTGTGAAGGTACTAAAGGCCACTGAACTGTACACTTTAACAGGGTTAATTTTATGTTAGGTGAGTTTTACCTCCATGTGTAAAGAAGAACAAATATGCAATGTGTTGCCCTATGGAACTGGACTTTTTCTGAAGAAAACATTTTCCTCCTAATTGGCAGTTGAAATATTTCAAGTTGATCCAGTAGAAGTGATTTATATCCTCATGAGATCACAGTTTATGTAGACACTCAGATATGTGTTCTCTTTTTTTTCTAAGATTTATTTATTCTTTTTAGAGAGAGAAGGGGCACAGGGAGAGAGAGAGAGGCAGAGAAGCAGAGTCCTGCCAAGCATGAAGCCCGACAACGACTCGGGGCTCGATCCCATGACCCTGAGATAATGACCTGAATCGAAATCAAAAGTTGGTCGCTTCACTGAATGAGCCACCCGGGAGCCCCACATTCTTTTCTCAAACCAATCTAACGTACCTCCTACCGCACCACTCTTGATCTTCGCGTTGATAATACCATCTTGCTCTTGGTATACTTCCAAATTAGTAGTGCACCGAACATCGAAATTCTGAAGGAATGCCACTGGTGCGTTCTGCATGCACTGCCCAGCCAGGGACACCTGAGGGTAACGGGAAATCCCAGCAGGGCTATGGCCTCTCTTCAAATCATAAAATATAGGTCAGCGTCTCGTACGGGCATTCTTTCCGCAACCTGCTCTTACTGCTGGGTCAGTTTCAATAACGACAAGTTCACTGACTAGATGACCCAGAGATAAACTATCTAGTTAATTTGCTAATCAAAGTCTGGAAGCCGCTGGTTGAGGAGTAGAAGTATTGAACAAAAACGAAGAAAACTGCCTGCTCCATTTACTTTGCAGAAACATGATTATATTCAACTTCATTTTCTCTCCCTCGGGACAACTAGATTTTTGTTAAAACCATAAAAATGGATTCCTTGAACAGTGAAGAGAGATGGTTAAGGCTCCCATGTTTTCGTCCCACAAATATTTTTACTCATGATTTTGGACTTAAAAAAAAAAAATAAAGATTTCACATAAAACTCTAAGGCCTTGAGATATTTTTCAAAGTTCTGGAATATTATATTAAACTATATACTTATAGCTTACTAGAAATCGGCTGTTAAACTAACAGAAGTCCAGAATGGTAGTTATTTCCATGGAAATTGGTAGAATGTCTTTTGGTTGGTAAGTTCACTCTGAGATTTAGCAAAACGGTGGCTAATTTAAGAGGGACTGTTAAAAATAAAATCCACAGACCACAAAGAGTTGAGTGCCTGGAAAGTCCACAGGAGACAAATCAGTAACTTGAGATTTTTAAGAGCAGAAGTTAAATTAACAACAGGCTGGGGAAAAATGTTAAAGGGCCCTACAGCACACTCAGACGGAAACTCTTACCTGCGGGATGGTCAGGTAGGCCTTGTCCGCGGTCATGACTGCATCTCCTTGTCTGTAACCGAAGTCCGAAAAGTCTCTGGGGTCAGTACGCAGATGCACTTCAAAGGACCCGCGCCGCGCAGCGGACCTGTGAACCAATGGGAAGGAGCATCACCAAACCAGCGGCTATTATCTGCTACAAACAATTCTTCTTTTCAATTTTGTTTTACTTCTTTAATTACAAAAATCAGGGGTGGACTAAAAGCCACAGAGTTGTGCCCTTGAAAGTGGTTGGTGGTTAACGCTATGCTACATGAATTCTACTTCAGGAAGAGTAGGAATAACAAAGCTGTACAATTCCGACACCAGGGAAAGGTACAAGAAAGAAAAGCAAGACCGCGGGAGCCCCGCATGCCTTCCCCAAAGCCCGGGAATCACGATTCACTGTGGGCGGTGTCACCCGTTTCTTTTCAGCGAGGCCCAGTTCTTTCAAGTGCTTCGCGCAAAGTACACTCGCGTGAGTATCTGAACGTCTAGACCCGAGAGGCGACCGCAGGCGGCGGGCCGGCCGCGCACGCGAGGCCGAGGGCACGCACACGGAGCCGTGGTAGAAGTAGCCCAGGAAGGGCGAGTTGGCGGGCGAGGACTGCACGCACAGCAACGGGGACCAGCCGGGGCCGCCGCGGCGCCGCTGCACGGAGCACTGGTGCTCAGACTCTGGGCTGACGTCGCCTCCGAAAGCGCCGGTGAAACAGGCCTCTCTGAAGAGCGCGGTGAGAGCCGACGAGCACTCCTGGAAAGGAAACGCAGAGGAGCGGGGAGCGCCCAGGGGCGTCTGCGGCGCCGCGTCCGCTCTCGGGGAGCAGCGCACGGCTGAGGAGGCTGAGGAGGCTGAGGAGGCTGAGGAGGCTGAGGAGGCTGAGGAGGCTGAGGAAGCTGAGGAGGCTGAGGAGGCTGAGGAGGCTGAGGAAGCGTGGAGCAGGAGTCTCTGTCCCGGCTGCTCGCGCTTAGGGCTCACAGGAAGTAAAAGCCTGCTAGAATCTCTCTCATCGACTCCCTGCTGAGCCTCCAGGTCAGGACTTTCAAACCTGCCAGGGAACTACATCCTTACTCAGGACGTAAGACATGCCCACAAACAGAAAAAGAAAAAGAAAAAGAAAAAGAAAAAGAAAAAGAAAAAGAAAAAAAGAGAAAGAGACAAAGAAAAAGAAAAAAGAAAGAAAACAGTACGAAGAGAAGATAATCTGGAATAGACTCCAAATGGGGAATAAAACAGAGTAAACGTCCCTCTTTTTAACTGTCATCACCACCCAGAGAAACCTACAGACATTTGGAGTCAGGGCAAACAGTCTGAACTCCGTAAGAATCCTTAAGGTCCTCACCATATGAGAACACGCCCCAATTAATGTCATCAAGAAGTGACTTGATTCCTGTATTTGGTTATTCACCCATATTCTTCCCTGTTTCATATAGCACTGAGAGCTAAAAGTTATGTCCTGAATCCCTTGTTTACTGACAGTAGAAAAATAGATTTTAAACAAGAACAATTCAAATTAAACAATTGATCGTGCCTAAAGTGGTAAGTAGCAGCTGTCAGAAGACACCACTGATCCAGAAGACTAAGGCCCGTGGTTGGTGCTGTGTACGTCAGTACCAAATATGACAAACAAGTCAAGTCAGAAACCGGGCACACGACTGCAGTCCTGAAGACAGAGGAAGAGAACACCATCTTGACATTTCCACTGATACTGATTTATGACGTGCTGTATTTTTTAATTAAATACAATTATTATTATAAGTACAATTGTTATATGAGAATTACAAAATAAATGAAGGCCCTAAACTTTCCTTTTCTGCTTTGTAAAATCAATCACGACATAAATGTGCTCAATCGCAAATGGGAGTGATTGGGGTCCCAGTAAATGTGCCACGTCTCTCATTCCTCTTAAATCGCAAAGGATTAGAAATATGCATTTGACCTGGATCAGGCAACGGTTTCCTAGCTAAGACACCAAAAGCACAGGCAACAAAAGAAAAGATTGATGAATCAGACTTCATCAAATTACAAGACTTTTGGGCTTCAAATGACACCAACAAGAAAGTGGACAATCTACACAATGGGGGACGTTTTTTGCAAATCACATACCTGATTTGGGACTAGTAACCAGAAGGTATAATGAACTCTTATAGTTTAACAACAAGACAACCCAATTAAAAAATGGGCAAAGGGTCTAAATAGACATTTCTTCAAAGATATACAAATGGCCAGTAAGCACGAAAAGATATTCAACATCACTTGCCACTGCAGAAATGCAAATCAAAATCACAATGAAATACCACTTCACACCCACGAGGACGGCTATAATCAAAAAGATTACCGTAACAAATGTAGGTGAGGACGTGGGAAAAATCGCAACCCTTCCACACTGCCACACTGCCACTGGGAATGTAAAACGGTGTGGCCACTTTGGAAAACAATTCCTCAAAAGGTTAAACATACAGCTGCCACAGACCAGAACAGTTCCACTCCTAGGTACTACACCCGACAGAAATGGAAACCCACGTCCAAACACTTGCATACAAATGTTCACAGGAGCTTTATTCATCACAGCCAAAAAGCAAAAGCAATCCAAATGTCCACCATCTGATAAACGGATCTGCAATCTGTGGTCCATCCCTGCAACGGAATGTGACTCCACCATAAAAAGGAACGCAGCACTGACACCCACCACAATGTGGAACCCTCGAAAACAAGATGCGGAGTGAGAGAAGCCAGACACAGAAGGCCAAGCGCTGTCGGAATCCGCTTACGTGCAATGTCCAGAACAGGCCAATCCATAGAGCCAGAGCGCAGATGAAGAGGGGCCTGGGATGAGCAGCGGGCACGGGAGAGACTGCAGAGGGGCAAAGAGGTCTTTCTGGAGTGACAGAAACGTTCTCAAATGGGATTGTCGTGAGGGTTGTGCACCTCTACGCGTTCCCCAAAAAATCACTGAAACAATGTATTTTCCTTTCTTTTTACCTCTTTCCACAGACGCTTCTCAATAAGATAGTAAAACCACCCTCTCCGCATAATCATCTCAATCTTGACTTTATGTGAAGAGATACATTTTTTTCCTTCCCTAAACTAGACTGACGGGACTAGACAAGGAAGCACTCAATTTGAAAACAAGCTGCAACACAAAACCCAATCTTAGTTTTCAAAGCCCGTCCCTCAAAAAGCCACGGATGGGGACCTACTGGTGTTCCACACAGGGTCTTGTACCCATAATCAGAAAGGACGTACCTGGTCACAGCAGCAGCGAATGTCACAGGCCCCGGCTGTCAGATTACAAGGACAAGGACCAAGAGGCTGATACACCTGGTTGGGAATAACAGTCACATTCTCTGAAAAGTACAAACGACAGAGAAGTCCAGCAATGAAGCACTCTGACAGAGCACTGCCACGTTTTTTTGTTGTTGTTGTTTTGTTTTTTTTAAAGATTTTTATTATTTATTTATTTGACAGAGATAGAGACAGCCAGCGAGAGAGGGAACACAAGCAGGGGGAGTGGGAGAGGAAGAAGCAGGCTCATAGCGGAGGAGCCTGACGTGGGGCTCGATCCCGAAATGCCGGGATCACGCCCTGAGCCGAAGGCAGGCGCTTAACCGCTGTGCCACCCAGGCGCCCCTCTGCCACGTTTTTTGACACTCGAAAGAAAGCTGAACCATTGTTGTACAAATCACCACGACCAGATGTGACACACGAAGGAATCCCTGAGCTGTGCGTAAACCCTATCTGAGGCCTGTTATCTACTACTCCCAGAAAAACCCAAATATAGGAAAATACACTAGTTATGATAAACTGAAAGTCACAGTTGATCTTAAAGATAATCGAGTGACTAAAATTTACAAGTTGGGACAAATGTTAAGGCACCGATTTTATTTTTCAATATGCTGAACAATCCCTTTCGTAACACCGACGGACCTTGAGCATTGACTCCTTCAAATTCATTACCTCCCCCAGCAGATAAAACTGAAACCACGGTGACACTTCACACAGCTTATCTGGGGCCTATCTGGCCGCAAGATTATATCTAATCATGCTGCCTGCTCAACCTCATATCCCATCACACTGCAGACCAACTCTTCACATCCTGGTTCTGGTTCAAGTGTGAAAGTGTGGGGGAAATTAAGAATTTTTATGTGGATTGGAAAAGGAATATGGTATACTACATTTCAACCTCCTAACTCAAAATCCAGTGAGTAATGTTTCCAGTTTCTCTGCAATAATGTACCAGGTAAAATTTTCAGTCTGCTGAATTTTCCTTTTTTTAAGTAGGCTCCACACCCAGCATGGAGGCCACTGCAGGGCTCAAACTCATCACTGTGAGATCAAGACCTGAGCCAAGATCAAGAGTCGGACGCTTAACCAACTGAGCCACCCAAGCGCCCCTTGAATTTTACTTTTGCCCTAGGATTTGGGACATTTTGAAAAACTACGTAGCGACTACTTCTTTAAACTCTATGTACAATTAACTTCAATGATATGACAGCTGAAGCATCTAAAGAGCAGCTAACTAGAGTCTGTGCTACAACATAGTAAACCCCAGTATGTCAATGGCGTCAGAAATGAGAAGGTCTGATTAACAGACTATGTTACTAAGACCAGGCAAGGCTCTGACCATCAGTATAATCAAACCCGTGGGACGGAAGCAAGGCATTTTAGAATAGGGTTTTACTATATGATATATAGATAGATGTCTGTGCATCTATCTATATGTCTCCTCTGCCGTTTGCTAGCTTCATTGTTATTAGGCATACCACGTACCTCCTGTCTGTCCTTCCATCCTTTTTCTTGTTCTGAGCTCTGTCTGACTGGGTGCAAAATGTTTCATACCTTCATGGGGTCAGAGTGGACATCTCATAATTACCAATATACAAAGACTCTAATTTTCCTAAGTTTGGCTATTTGTACAAAGATGTTTTAAAATATTACCTAAATGTAGTCAATATTTTTTAAATGAATTTTATTTATTACCTAAATGTAGTCAAGTCAATATCTTTTAAAAGAAAAAAAGCCACCACTTTGAATGGTATAGCTACCATTAATCCGTCCCATAGTGGGTTTTTTGCACCCACTGGATATTATTTTGTTGGTTTATTCTGAATTTTAAACATTAGAGAATGTTTTTTCTTCTAAAAACAAAACTTAAAACCTTTAAATAGGTCACAGATTCACATGTTCAAAGAGCTCAAGAGGATCTAAAAAAAGGTACACGGTGAAGTCCTCACAGCCAACCCCTTCCTGTTCGCACATCACTCCCCCAAATGGTCTCCCGTGGTTGGCATCTCAGATAGCATTCCAGAACTTCTTAATGCAAATATAAATACATATTCTCCTTCCATGCTGTAGGCACCCATCTGCATCTGCTTTCTGCAGCTGGCGATTTATCTCGGAGACCCTTCGGTGCGAGAACATAGAGGGCAGAGCGGCCCACTGAATGGCACTGCCTCGACTTATCCCATCCTCCTCCACTTTCAAAATCACAAGGAGGACCACAGTGAGGGGCTGTGATGAGGGAAGTCATGGCGTGGGAGTCTCAAAGTGACAGGCCATTGCTACTAAGGAGGAACCCATCTCCCTTCATCTCAGATGACCGGAAAGGCAAGAGATGCCGGATCTGGGTGCAGGAGACAGGGAGCATGGCAGTGGCACCAAAGTGGACCCCTCACCACTGGCACACCTATGTTCTCTTGTTCTGAGAACTCTGCCATGGGAAAGGGAGACTAACACAATACCATTTTCAAGTCCAAACACACGTGTGCGCGGTGACATCTGCTACAGCGCTGGTTACACGTCACAAGCTGGAAGTGCTATGCAATGGAATGCTATGCAGCTTAAAAAGAACGAGGTGAACCTACATTTATATGGAATTTATTTTTGAAAGGTACAGAATAGTAAATTGTGTGTCATTAGTGTGTGTGTGTGTGTGTGTGTGTGTGTGTGTGTGTGTGTGTGTGTTGTTTTTAAACAAGAGAATACCACGCACTTCCATAAGTATAAATTAAGAGGCTGTCTCTGGAAAGGGAGCTGGTGGCCAAATGCTTTCACCGAAAATCTATTGTGGGTTTTTTGTTTGCTTTGTAAACTCCTTCATTAATCTTTCCCTTGCTTTTTTGTTTTTGGTTGTGTTTTAAGATGGAGTCACAAGTGTCAATACACAGAAACAAACTTCACTTTCTCCCTCAAAGGCAGTCTCCAAGGATACAAACAGTAGAGCAAAACAAACTAGATCTTAACTAAGTAAAATAGGACAAAGTGGAAATTTCTAAAGTAAGAAAATTAAACAAAAGGGAAGTATGCTTAGGAGGGCAAGACTGACTCAAGAGCAGATTACGTGGCATACGCTTAGAGTCCAACAGATAATG